>NC_143585.1:84135991-84440188 GCF_048544385.1 Mastigoproctus giganteus
GCAAATGAAGTTTAACATTGACAAATGTAAAGTATTACATATGGGAAACAGTAAACCCAGAGCAACGTATCAACTCTGTGGTACTACACTGACAGTGGTAGAGAATGAAAAGGACCTGGGGGTAATATCTGCCTGGGCGCAGGCAGATATTAAGTTCTCTGAGCAGTGCAGACGAGCTGCAAGAGTAGCTCATGGTGTCTTGTCAATGATATACAGGAATTTTTCTAGCAGGGATAAGGAGGTGATTATTCCCTTGTATAAGACAATGGTCAGGCCACACCTTGAGTACTGTATACAGGTCTGGAGGCCTCATTTCAAGAAGGGTGTAGAGCTGTTGGAACGAGTACAGAGAAGGGCAACAAGATTAATAAATAAATTTTCTGTTTATACTCCGGCACGACAACCAAGTCAGTAGAGTTTACAATAAATCGTCAATACAAATATTTATCGTATTTAGTAGTCACGGGCTTTAGTCACGGGCTTGAACCCCGGTCCACTCAAGGAACGCGTGCTATGCACTCTCGCTCCTGACCACTGGGCTACGTCAGTGAATGGAACAAAGGGTTGCTCTTAAGAAGAAAGGCTTAAGTTTTGAAAATTACAGTGTCTGGAGAGTAGGCACCGGCGAGGTGATCTGATAGAGGTGTATAAGGCCTTGAATGGTTTGAGCATGCTCAATGCCGATGGGATTCTTCCTCTTGCTCAGAATAATCACCTGAGAGGGCATAAATTCAAATTGTGCGGAAATTTGATTGTGCGGAAATTTGCCTTTAGCCAGCGGGTAGTTGGTTGGTGGAACAGACTTCCATCCCTTGTTGTGGAAGTTGATAGCCTAAATAAATCTAAGGCTCAGCTGGACAGGTATTTCGAATGTACGGGGGGGTGAAATGGGAGTGGTGTAGTTTTTTTTTTTTTTTTTTTTTGGCTGATGCTGAATAAGCTTGCTTTCTTGCATCATATGCCTCTACTAATTCTAATGCTAAAAACCATCGACATAATTCAGAAATGGTGGGCGAGTGTGAGATCTCGTTCGTATGCAAATTGAAGGGGAGTTCTTCCTAAGTTGCGTACAGTCCTTTACAAACAACGATTACGCCTACGAACTCATCGTTTATATATATATAAAACTATCCACTTGGTAAATTTATATTTAAGTTTTAAAATAAGGGTTCTTTATTAGAAGAAAAAAAAACTCCTAACGAACCTATTTAAGGCACGAAGAACTGGCCTGCAAAAAATTAATCATAGTCAGCTTCCTACTCAGACACGAACTACCTAAATAATTGATTAAAGCCATAATTAATTTGTCTGAGCATCGCAGTAAGAATGGTGAAAGGGCTTCATGAAGCCTACAGGCCGTATTATTCTCCCGCCCACTTTGCACAATACTAATACGTGTCAATGAATTATTTCTACGTTCCTCCAAAGGAGAAGCATTTTGGAGCAAATGATGTTGGCCTGGGGAGGTAGCGATAAAGAGTTCTTCCCCGCAACACAGGACAGTTCCTTTCATCACTACCACAACAGCGTATGATCAGTAAGGCAAATACATGGCAGTCCAATTTACAAGATACTGAATAGTTTGTAGTTGTTCAGTTACAAATAATCTCTCGTACTCCATGTACAGAGTTACGAGGTACACTACTCGTACATCTTTGATACGAAACCGAAAATTAAATGGGCCCCTTTTGAGTTTAAATTGTACTGTATATTTTGTGTCTCCCTTTGGAAAGTGGAACCACCCGTATTGCTCATTCCTGCATGTAGAGCAGTGAAAATACAACAGCAATTAAAAAATACAGTGCTTCCTTTTAAGATGGGAAGAACTTATGGCCCGTCTTATTGCGTGGTCGAGTTAGGCTGTCTAGGGAAAGTAATGATTAACTTTTTCTCCCGTAAAAGGCTTTTTTCTACTTCAAAGCAGACAAGCTAAGCAAAGAACACATTCAATTCCAGACGCGATATACTGACGCTTCATAACCTTGACTGTCTCTGAGAAAATTCTAAGCAACCAAGCCCAGAAACGCATTGCTAGGTTTACAGCTGTGGCCCTTGGGTTACGTACTTTAATTCCACGAAAGCAGTATTAAGGAGAATCATTAAGTTTTAATTATATAGCAATAAAAAAAATCCACATTATATTGATCATAACGGAGAGAATGCTTTAGATTCTATCTGGGTCCGCCCCTGAGTGGTTAAGCAAAAAAAAAAAAAAAAAACAAAAGCGTTAGCTTACTAATGTAATCTAACCCGGCGTATCATCGGTTAAGATTTAAGACTATGGTATTTGTGATGATTAAATCATCGCAAGTACTACCTTGTGTTAATTTAATTCGGTAATAAATGTTTGTATTTTATCCGGGGATGGAGGCTTCTTGATTCAGTCAGCTACTTGTTTGTGATATTTGTGATCCAAGTGGATCACAAATATCACAAAGCCCATGAAGGGAGATAATGCAATGTATTTCTTGTTGCAATAAAGATTTCTAAAAATAAGGTTCCAGTTTAAGGCTCAACAGTTAGGTTATTTTATCGGTAAATTCCCTTCCCGGTGACAGACTTTTATTTATATTACATTGTTCAATTTTTCTATCAAAGAATCAAGGAATAGTTAAAGGGAAATGACGTATCTGCGAAGTAATGAAAAAAAACTTTTATTCATTACACTACTTATAATACAGTATTTACAATGCGAGTTAGTCATTTGCGCAAGCGCATCAATTATTTAATTTGGTATTTAAAAACGAACTCATTAAATTCTGGTTAATATCGTAAACTCGAATCCTGATGGAGACTTTTCGAATGATTTTCTTCTTATTATTTTTTCCCCCTTTGTTAGCGCATCGGCTTCTGTGGCCATAATGCACCTCCCAATGTTTTTTTGTTTTGCAGTACTCTGATCCAAGCCCGAGGCGGGATTCGAACCCGCGTCCTTTGGGTTGCTAGGCAGGCACTTTACCCACCCGGCTAGCCCGGTCGGCCTTTTCGAATGATGACTTATGATTGCAGATGCAATATAAACGCAAATAGCGTGAACAAACGTATATTGAAGAACACTTTTGGTAATAAATAGTATAATAGATTCAACTTAGATTTAGATTGCAATACACATTTTAAATTGCATTAGAGAAGTGGTAAAGAACCATTATTTAACGATATTCATAAGAGCGAAATTTCCGTGCGACTAAATGATTCGTGCAACTCCGAGAAGTTCGAGGTAACGGGAATTTATTGAATTATTTATTTACTTTTATTTTTCTGTGAAATGCAACAGTTACTCCACTGGCTATTCATTACACACGAAAGCTTCTCATGTTGCGTGTTGGAATATAAGCAGTCGTTCGTGTAATCGTTATTGAAAGAGGGGACACAACCAAATTCAGGATGTTTATACAGAATGCACACGATGCTGGACGATGAAAATTACCCAGCAGTTTCTGGTGCAGACTTCTGTTGCCTCCTTAACTCTGATATGATCAGAGCCGGTCCAAGGCAAACTTTGTTTTGGTGGCTCCATCCTTGTCATTTAATTAAAATCTATCTTACGAGCTTCACAAGCTTTAAAAAAAAAAAAAAAAAATTGTCTGGCACTATCACAAGTAGTTATTTTTTAACAATATTATCACTTACAGTAGTCAGCGTTCACGTAGACTCGAACCACGGGCAGCTAAAACGGGTCTAATCAGCTACTCAGAATAGGTAAATACGTTTCAGCGCCAGTCTCTATTAAAATCATTGCATGACAAGTCTTGTCTTGTTTTGTCGCGGTATCAGATCATAGTTCCCTCAAATATAACATTAAATAAGGTAACTTAATTATATCTTTAAGAAAACTGATCTGACAGAGCACAGTGAGTATAGTCTTAAAACGCAACCAATTGATGTTTAGCCAGATAAAAATATTTGGCCAAGCATCGACAACTTATGACATGGTTTTAATATACTGCAAGGTGCTACAGAATCATCTAGTATGGATTATGCCATGGTTATTAGCTCTAAAAAGGTTTATATGCCTCATATACAAATACAGATTCATATTGTACCGGGGCATCCGCAGCCGCCACAAATTTATTTGTACTTCAAGTACTACCCCGGATAACCTTCCTTGTACTGTATAACACATCATATTTTGTGCAAGAGTAAATGATATAATTCCATTTTAAGCTATTTTCTTTGAAATTATTATATCTGGAATTGTGAGCTGCTTGGACTTTGATGCTACAACTAACAACGTCTTCGCTCGTCCTGTTTTCTTTATGGGGAACTTATGGGCCCCTTTACATCTTGAATACTTTAATCTTAGATGGTAACGTATGTAAATCTGACGTGTAGTTCGCAAAATAATGCTTCCCATTTCTTTGATGAATGGTCAATGAGAGCCCATCCTCCAGTAGTGCTATCTTCCAGTTAGTAATTTGATCTCAAAGCTTCTAGTCGTTTTGCCATTGTCTAATGATGGCTGGTGTGCATTCATGCCCACCAAACAAGCTAGGACCGGTATTATATACAAGTAAATAGCATTTAGCGTAGGCCATGGTATAGTTCGTGAACTGATTTGCACACTGGCTTCTCATAGACCTACGTTTACTGTTGGGGGCCATGGACATACTCCAGCTATGATTCCCAGAGGGAATCGTATTCAGATTGTAAAGGTGAGGGAGGACCTGGTGAAGTGCGGATACCCTGATAATGACCTTGACCTTCTGCAATTACAGGTGCTTTACGCAATATTGCTTGCCTGTGTATCTTCAAATTTGCTGTAACAGCTTATCTACTCAACCGTCTTAATCCATTCTACGGATTAAGACCCCATGACAGTATTTATGCACAGTGGAATTGTCGACAGTGTGCGATGCCGTGTTTGTGAAATTTGTTACATCAGAATTTTGTAGGAGGGTTGAGGAGCAATACCTGAACATGAGAGTTAACGTCTCGTTCTCTGCTCCCTCTGAGCACTACCTGGAATCAGCATAGTCGAGTTAGCAGTGGCTCGATTCCACGTGACCCCTAAATACAGTTAATGATAATAATTTGTAAACTCCTGTGACCTATGTAAGAGTGCTGGAGTATAAACAATGCAATTTATTTTTGCTTCAAAACAGTGCGTGACACTACCCTGGCTTCCGGTTCCTCGTGCATTCATCTTTCACTCTACAGCGAAGTCTTCTATTTTATGGTTTAGATGTACTCCAGTATACGGCACATCTTATGAATAATTCCTTGTTGTTAGGAAGTTCTCTTAAATCTGCTGGTGCCAAAGTTTCACCAGTACACAGGCGTTATCAAACCGCAAATTTTCTCATTACGGGGCGGGTCACCAAAACGAAAGTCCAACCGCTGCAACAGAAACAAAATATGCAATATAAAACTTTTATGAGGCGTCCTTTTCTATATTTCTTCGGGAGGCAAAATTCGAAATTGTGTTAAAATAATGTCCAATGCGCATTTTTTTTTAAACGACGCAACCATCGATTTGTAGTCCTTTCGAAATCATTTCGAAAGGAAGATGTTTCGCCACGTTCTAGCACTATTTGCATTTGTATGAGATTAGGTAAGTGTTTCTCTTGTGGTGATTTGTGCAACTAAATATTTTTTGCATAACTGTGCACGATTACTTTCTCTGATTATACTTAAGAACAAGACCTTTAATGACATAGAAATTATGTGTTTGTTGCGAATGTCATATTTTTTGATTTCTTGATCACAACAGCATAGCAGTACATTTCGACAGTGTCGTACTACAAACCTTCATGCAAAGTATAGTGGAAGTCATTTAAGATGGATTTCATTTAAAGCAATCGGATATGCGATATCACCAATCAATGTTTAAAAAAAACAGAAGCTTACTTAAGCAAAAGAACTAAAACGTTTTACAGAGGGATCGTCAGATTGGCATTTTTGGAAAATTTAGCAAGTTCGTGTGATATTCTTGCACAAATCAACGTTGCAAAATCAGAAAATGCGGTTAGATTATCCTGAAAGAGTTTAAGTTCTGTAATAAGAGAACTGTTTCAGTAAAGAAGTATCTGCACAAGAGTTTGCAGATAAGCTGGTGATTTTAATGTTCATAACTCCAGCTGGCTTCCGTTTCTAGTCACACCGACCCAGCTGGTCGAGATGCTGAGGCTTTTGCAATAACTAATGACCTTGCACAGATTGTTCATTTACCTACAAGAATACTGGACAATCCTAACCATAAAACCAACACGCTTGGTCTTTTTCTCACAGACAATCCTAAGTATACCGTCGAAGTGAGTGATCCTTTAGGTACCTCAAGATCACAACTTGGTGATTGTCACTACTACAATGGAGCCTTTATCTCATGGCTATTCCTAACCTCGTATTGTTTATCGTTACAAGAATGCAAAATGGGATGACCTGCCAGATTTTTTCTCTTTTCCTTAGTCGGATTACTGTTTCTAAACTTCTGATGTCAACGTTTGCTCAGATCGTGTCAGTGAAATTATTCTTATAGGAATGGAATCCTTTATTCCACACTCTACACTTTAAAATCTCGTCTTTTATCTAAACCTTGGTTTTCCAATAAATGTGCTAAGGCTGTTCAAGAGAAGAACGTTGCATATCGTGATTGGCTTGTTTCCAATTCTTCAGTTTCATTTTCTGCCTACACCAAAGCTCGCAACAATTGTAAAGCAGTTATTAATCAATCCAAACTAGATTTTGAACAGACTAAGAGTAGAAAACTTTCTTCTTGCCCTAATGGTAGCCGAGCATTCTGGTCTCTTGCCAAAGCTATTGGCTGCAATTTCGTCCATCTCTGCTCCCACCTCTGTCAAAGCCAGATGGTTCTGTTGTCACTTCAGTCAAGGATAAAGCTGACCTGCTAGCATCCCATTTTTCTTCCAACTCATGTATTAATGATCCTGGTAAAAATCCTCCCACCATTCCCAACATGCTCAATTCAATGGTTTTTTATGGTCTTCCGTCAAAAGAATGTCAGAAGGATTTTGACGAATCTTGATGCTAAGAAAGCTCTAGGTCCTGATGGTATTTCTCCACTTGTTCTCAAAACCTGTGCTCCTGAACTTACTCCTATTCTTTGCCGCCTTTTTTCACTTTCTTATTCCAAAGGTGTTTTTCCTTCTGCTTGTAAATTTTCTCATATCCAGCCAGTTCCTAAAAAAGGGTGACAAATCCCTCCCATCCAATTATCGTCCCATTGCAATTACTTCTACTCTTTCTAAAGTAATGGTGAAACCAATTAACCGCCAACTCTTAAGCTACCTAGAAACCTTCCGTCTGATCAGCGACCGCTAGTATGGTTTCCGACAGTATCGATCCACTGGTGATATTCTGGCTTATGTTATCCATTTATGGACAAATTCAATGGAAAAGTTCGGTGAAACACAAACAGTTGCTCTAGACATCTCAAAGGCTTTCAATCGTGTTTGGCATATAGGTCTTCTAAACAAGCTTCCATCTTATGGTTTGCCAACTGTTTTTTTTTTTGTAATTGGTTCTCCAGTTCTCTCTCTGATCGCTCATTGAAGGTGATGGTAGATAGCTCTGTTTTCTAACTTCTCCACTAACGTTGGTGTCCCCAAAGGTTCAGTTCTTTCCGCCTATTCTTTTCCTCTTTTGTATTAATGTCCTTTTTTGATTGACTGGAAATTCTATCCATAGTTTTGCCGATGATAGCACATTGCATTCCACTTTCCATTTTGAGAAACCTTGTCCTGCTCAATCAGCTTCAACTTCTCGAATATCCGCTACCAATTCCTTAAATGCCGACCTCCAGGTAATTCTACAGTGGGGCAAAGACAACTTAGTTGATTTCAATCCATCTAAAACTCAGTCTTGTCTTATATCTCGCAAAAAGGATTCTTCTGCTCCTATGCTTATCTTTAGTGACACTCCGATTTCTAGGCAAAATGATATCTCTTTTGGGGATTACCCTGACTTCTAATCTCTCTTGGCACAAGCACATTACAAATATTGCTTCCTCTGCATCTAAAAAACTTGGGTTTCTCTTTCGCTCTCGGCGTTACTTTTCTTCCAAAGAGCTGGTCAAGAATGCAAAATGGGATGACCTTCCAGATTTCTTTTCTTTTCCTTGGTCGGATTAAAAATCGTAAATCCGCCCTACCATGGAACATTGTTCCCACATCTGGGTCGGTGTCCCCAAAACCTCTCTCTCAGGCTTCTAGATTCCATTCAGAAGAGGACAGTTAGGTTAATTAATGACTCGTCTCTAACAGAGTCTCTCCACTCGCTGTGTCACAGACATACTGTTTTTGCTGCATGACTCTTCTACAGATACTTCCATGGGCACTGTTCTTCTGAATTGACTTCTATAATTCGCACTCTCTTTCGAAACAGTGCGAACATGTGCCGCCACCAGCCAACAACCATTCACTGTCCAACTTGAAACTCACAGAACCAATTTTTCATCTTCCTTGTTAATTCATTCAACTGCTGTTTTTTGGAACAACCTTCCTTCGTACGTATTTCCTGAAAATTACCGTCTACAGAAGTTCAAGTCAAGTCAACAAATATCTTCTTTCATCTTCTCAACCTCCAACCCAAGCACTGTACTAAGTACTATAGGTTCTAATACCTCTCGCGTTTGGGGTTTTCATAAAAAAAAAAAAAAAAGCTTGAGATGGGCCCAGAAGAGATGCCTCCAGTAGAACCTTCTCGGAGAATTTTCAAAACTAAGAGTCTTCTGATGAAGGCCGGCTCGAATATCGCGTAAAAAATTATGTGCAATATTTGAGCAGGCCTCTTGCCCAACTTGTTTCTCGTCATGCATGAAAGAATATTACCATAAATTTTATGTATCACGCTTGGCACTGTGCTAACTCTTTACAACGAGAAGTTGATTGACTTTCTCACTTTAGCCTGTCACAGTACGAGTATAAACGTGAGGTCCACGGCCTACTAGCAGCGCCACCTTGATAATAGTGTTGTTAAGGTGGCGCTGTTACTAGTACGCTTATGTTGAGGTCACCTGTGACGTCATGGTGTGCGACGTTCGCAAACTTTCACGGTACTTGTACCACTTGATTATGACACGCAGCCTTTGTCGAATACAGTGGTTCACTATCTATTTCAGTGTCAGTATAGTGCTAATCGAATTTGAAATAATTATAAGAGATTATCGGCTATATACAGTACATTTTAGGCCACCATAGCCGAGTGGTCTTTCTCTAGAATACATAAGTACGCGTGCTTTGAGTGACTGCTAATTACGGTGCTGTTTCTCGTATTCTTTCGATATTGTCCTCTGACAGTGTGGTTGTCCCAGAGTATAAACGGACTTTTTTTTTATTATTATTTATTTTTATTAGCATTCGACCGTTCATATTGACATCACGATCAGAGCAGCATAGGCAGTACAGTATCGTACTGCTATCACTGTAAAACAAAACTTCATGCAAGGTATAGTGGAAGCCATTTAAGAGAGATTTCATTTAAAGCAATCCGGTATTGGATATGCGATACTTCTATGATTTTTTTTTTTTTTTAATCACTTATCGAACTTTCTTAGTTAAGTGACTGCTCATTTGTTCACGGGCTACTAAAACCTGAGCGGCTAGAAAAAATTTCCCAGTAAAAGTTTTCTTTTTCAGTCCATGCCTGTATATATCCCACTAACTATCACGCCTGTACAATCTCACTGAAACATCTTAGTTGAGAAGGTTCATCCCATCATTTTGACTTTGCCTCTTTAAGGTGAAACCTACTTTGCAATTTCTTGCATTGTGCCATTGGGCCCGTGTTATGCAGTAGCAAGATAGTGAGCTAGTTCTGCTTTGTTGGCTTTCTGGCACTGCTCCCAGAAGTGGTCAGCAACCCAAGTCTTGAGGGTCAACTAGCGGGCCATCGCCCTGTTTTGGCTGACCCACTATATCAAAAAGTTTCAGGAGTTTTCAGACATGCGGATTGAAATGGCTTATCATAATGTGGATCGACCAAGCATACCCACGATGTATTATTTCGTCTCGAGGAAGCTTTTGGTAATGGCCTCAACAAATAAACACCAGTTGTTTAAAAACTATTGTTTGTCGGGCTAGGAAGAACTATTTGGGGGAAGGGGGTGAAACAGAACTATTGATGTACAGGAAATTGCTTAATAAACTCATGCTGCTCTGTACAGGCATATCATATTCCATAATTAATTCTATCGTAACTGTTAAGAAAAGTAACAGCATCCTCCCGGTCAGGGAGGATGTGTCTTAAGTCTGGGTTAGAGTCCTGTCAGATTAGAGAAATTTCTAGAGTCCTCTCCAATCGAAGCTAGCCAATCTCAGGCGGAAGGCGTAGGATTTCCTATGTGGAGTTATTCTGAGTTTATTAGCCCCCTTACAACATCCAAATCGGTTCGTGAACATACTTCTACAGACTCGATACAGATAATCACCGATGCCTTTAAAATAGTATTTCATCTGTAATTTTTCAATCTCAGAGATATTTCAAGGTGAGCAATATCCAAAATTTATATAAATGTTAAATCGATTAAAGGGCAAAGCAAAATTCAGTATGGAGTTGTATTGGAGTTAGTGGCGCATTATACCTCAATGGGGCCCAAGGCAAAATGGAATTTGGGGACCCCCAACTGAAAAAAAAAAACTAGAAAAAAATGAAATTGAAAATGTTCTTTTCAATTTCATTTTACTGTAACAACAAAACAACAACAAAAAAAATTATATGACATAAAAACTAAACATAAAATTTCATAAAAATCCGTAAAACCATTTTTGGAAAAACGCAATTTTCAAATTAATCTTGAAGTTCATTGACCATAGTAGGTAGAAAGTTCAGTTTCCCATAAAAATCACTAAAATATTAGAAAAAACAGCAACGAGTTTTTGAAACAGTTATTTTGGGCCCCCCCTGATCGGGGCCCTAGGCAGATGTCTTTTTTGCCTATAGGATAACGCGCCACTCATTGGAGTACAATTTCACTTCGTTGTATTTTGACCAATTAGCTGAATCTCCTGTAAGGAAAGTAGTGTACAATCCGAAGTCTTTACTGAAAAATCTGACGTTTGCTTATTGTGCCATTTTAAGACAGGTGTGCAATTTAAGAGACCAGTGAAGAAATTTCGTATACCCTGATGAAAGATAGTTCAACGAAAACCATGGAAATTTTAAACAGTGGCATGAATGGTAATAGTGCAGACCTACGCATTTTAAAACTATATATTTTAAAACAGCAGAATACTGTCAAAAGTGTATTCAGAACGGTAGCTGACCATCCTATAGAGCAGGTGGTACAGTTACAAAAGGGCTTTGGGCACAAAGCCCATTACAAATTTAATAAAGAGATGTTTTATCAAAGCGAACGAAAAAAAAAAACAAACCTTCCTCTGTTTTCCATTAGAAAATTAAGCAGATAGTTTGCTTTTCCCGGAAAAACTAAAATAAGTTTATTCCTTTTGAATTGAGGTAGTTTGACATAATTTTAGATATACCTAATCATGAAATTCATGACCATTAATAATAAAAAATTCAAATAAATAATAATAAAATTATATGAAAAGCAGAATACTTTCGTATTCTGCTTTTCATATAATTTCCTGAATACGGAAAAATTTCATATAAGAAGGGTAAAATTCAATATGTTAGAGATAACCATTAAAATGAAGTTCTTTTGAAGAAGAGTACTTACAGTATGTACTGTACCTCGGAAGCGGCTGAGAATCATATGGTTCTTTTTTCATGTTTACAAACAAATACTGCAGTCCACGAATATATATCGTAAGCTGCGTGTGTGTTTATAAATATACACCGATGAGCCAAAACATTATGATCATCTACCTAATATGATGTTGGTCCTCCACGTGCAGCCAAAACAGCTCGTACCCGGCGAGGCATGGACGCTACAAGATTTCTAATTGTGTCTTGTGGTATCTGGAACCAACACATAACCAATAGATCCTTTAACTCCTGTAGGGTCCGTGGATCCATTAGATCGGAGTTGCTGTTCCAACACAAACCACAGATGCTCGATGGGATTGATGTCTGGGGAATTTGGAGGCCAGGGCAATACCTGGAAGTCATCCTCATGTTCCGCAAACCAGTCTCGAACAATCCGGGCAGCGTGGCATGGCGCATTATCATGTTGAAAGACCTCACCGCCAGAGGGGAAGACCGTTCCCATGAAAGGGTGTACCTGGTCAGCAATGATGTTTAGGTAGGTGGTAGACGTCAGAGTGTCCGGCACATGGATGACTGGACCCAGGACATCGCATCGCCCAAAGCACGACACCGCCGCCACAGGCTTGTTTTCATCCCATAGTGCATCCAGACG
Organism: Mastigoproctus giganteus; assembly: GCF_048544385.1. Taxonomy (NCBI): domain Eukaryota; kingdom Metazoa; phylum Arthropoda; class Arachnida; order Uropygi; family Thelyphonidae; genus Mastigoproctus; species Mastigoproctus giganteus. The sequence continues at coordinate 84,148,269 of NC_143585.1, forward strand.
CCATCACTTCCTCAGGTGAACGACGCGCACGTACCCGGCCGTCCACATGGTGCAACAGGAAACGTGATTCATCGGACCAGACGACCTTCTTCCAATCACTCACGATCCAGTTTCGATGCTCCCGTACTCATTGTAGGCACTGTCGCCGGTGAACTGTGGTCAGCATGGGCACTCGGAGCGGCCTGCCGCTACGCAGCCCCATTTTCAGCAGGGTTCGATGTACTGTGTGTGTTGTGACACATTACTCCCGTCACCAGCATTCCAATTACCGGCGAGTTGCGCCACAGTCGCCCTTCTGTTGCCACGTACCATCTGGGAAAGCCTTCGCTCACCTCGAGCATCGATGAGCCGTGGTCATCCAACACCTCGCCGGCGGTTTGTGGGTTCCCCCCTCCTCGGACCACTTTCGGTAGGTATTAACCATGGCTGACCGTGAGCATCCCACCAGCCGTGCCGTTTCGGATATGCTCTGACCCAGTCGTCTGGCCATTACAATTTGGTCTTTGTCAAACTCGCTTAAGTCTGCTGCCTTTCTCATCTGAAGAACAAGAGTAACACTGATTGATGGAGCTCAGTATCAGGTGTGTTTTTTTATACCGCGTCCCGACCCAAGCACGCGCCGTAGTTCACCTGCAGTTGCTTCGATTTGCATAACGACTAGCTGGTCAATGTTTTGGCTCATCGGTGTATATTTAAAAAAAAAAAAAAAAAAAAACACGGGAGCCAAGTGTGCAAAGTTCTCGTCAGATGGAACTGCGATCGGAAATTGATTTTATAATTAGCAGAAGTAGCCTCTCGTGATACCACTCTATCTAGACTCTGCTCTAAGAAAATAATAATTATTAAGCATTGAATTAAATATTAAATACTAATCTTTTTTGATAAAATTAAATTAAATCAAATGTAGAGTTAAAAGAAAAAACATTCTATAAGTATGTCTACAATACCTGCACATGAGAAAAGTGCCAATAAGCCTAAAGGTATTGAACCGCACTAGCTTAGAAAAAAAAAAAAAAAAAAAAACTAATAATAAATAAATTTGCGTTCATAACTACGAGTATACTGTAGAGTTCGATTAACACCGTATTTAGTTTTATTTTTGTGATGGCCATTTTTGGCTGATAAAGAAAGTTCACTTTCTTGCATCATTCCGCTTTACTGATAATTGGATCAAAATCTCAAAAATACTTATTTCTTATAGAAATTGGAAGAAAGAAACTACACACGCTAGCCAAAAAAATACGAACCTTTTTATGCTAGTCGCCTTTGTTTCTAATAACAAAAAGTGTATGGCGCAGCTAGGATTCTATAAGGTATTTTAATGCATTTTGGTTTAATTGTAACCAGCCTTCCGGTGAAATATCGCATAACTGCGACAAAGTTGAAGGAATGAAGACTTCGTTGCTGAACAGCTCTCTCCAGTATATTCCATACATTCTCAATAGGATTAAGATCAGGTGAGAATGGTGGACAAGGAATATAGTGGAAATCTGTGTCATGTTCTTCGAACCATTTTTGCACAATGCGCTGTTGCATTGTGCAAAAGTGTAAGGTTTCAGGGTGCAGTAGATCTGATACAAAATTCATTTACTCGCTGGATGACATTAGACCTTTCACCGGCATCAACGGACCCAGTCCGTGCCAATAAAACATTCCCCATACCATGATACCACATCCAGATGCTGGGGTGTCTTAACAAGGCAAGCAGGGTCCATCGCTTCGTGAGGTTCTCGCCACATTCTCTGCCTACCATCAGTGCAAAACTTGATTCGTCCTTACCACATGACTTTCTTCTTTTGCTCCGCTGTCCAATCACGACATTCTGGGCACCACTGCAAGCGATTTTTCTGTTTTTCTTTGAAACAAGTGGCTTCCGAATGGGCTGACCTTTTTCAAAATCTGATAGATCACGCGTTTTCCCTATTCTGACTTCAGATTGCTGCAGTCGAAGAGCCTGTGCAGTCTTTATTCTCAACGAGGAAACACGTCAATCACTCACGTCACAGTTTTCTTTGAAAAAAAAAAAATAAAAAAAAATACAAAGTTCGTATTTTTTTTAGCCAGTTTGTATACAATTTCAATATTTTAAATATGCTGCTATGCCAACTATACTGTATATCGTGCTGGCATGTGGAAATAAAATCTTTCACATAAGAGAGATCCTTTTCGTAGTACTAAACACGTACTGTGTTTCTAGAATTGCCCTTTTATCCTGGTTCTATTTATGCAACCTCTTTCGCCGTCACATAATCTTATAATGGGTTTCGTGCTAACAGTCCTGATATCAGGACTGCTAGCACGAATAGAGAAAATTACAATTTGGACTAAAATTAGTCCAAATTTTATTTACTGTATATTCGAGCAATGTTCTAACGTCCAAAAATTGTGCTCAATCCGGGCTCTCAGATTTTCTCGGAGCCCGGATTGAACTCCGAGATAATTTTTGAGCTCAATCAGGCCTAACGAGAACTGGCTTTGAGATAGAACCTATTCGTAATTTTTATTACGTCAAATGATAAAATATGACAAAGCAAGAATCAAATTCTTGAGAAATTCAATAATATAAAATATTTTTCGGTTACTTTATGCGGATTATCAGGTATAGTAGTATTTAAAGAAATTCCTCAGGAGGTTTGGTTAAATTTCTTTGAAAGAAGAGGATCTGAGGTGAGTAAAAGAACAACAGCGAGTAATAAGTTATAACATATGCCTCTAACATATGTTTTAACATATGCCATGACTTTATAACATATGCTGACGATGTAAAATACTTCATCACTTCCAAAGACCATGAATCAGCAGAAAGTATTTGCCAGATGGCAAATAGCACAATCCGAGAATTTGAGCTACCTGGATTGCATCGGGCTCCGTATTAATGCACAGAAGTCTGCCCAAATGACCATAACTAACAAGCAGAATAAAAATGACATCTCGATCTCTGTGAACGGATCTAGCGTTGAAAAAGTGCACTCTCACCTGGACCTAGGTCTTAAGTGGGATGACAGACTCACCTTTGCTCAACACTTCGCCCATATGAAGACAAAAATATTCGCCGCTTTATGGGCTACTAGACAGGAACTGGTAGGAATTAGTGATCATCATCTAGCGACCAAGTACATTTTAATGTGTGTCCTGCCAATTGCAATGTATGCCTCGCAAATCTGGTCATCAGCTCCAGATTCACATTATAAGTCCGTCCTTGGGATTGAGTACTGGTTCTTGCGATGGCTTAACAGAGTTGCTGGCCACCCTTTTACTATCTCAAGGGCCATTCTCTACTCAAACCTTAACATCGTACCCTGGATGCAGCGGACAATTAACAGGAACATACACACTCTCGCACAAATGCTCACAGGCAGAGTAGATGCTCCAGTCCTGGATAATATTCTAGTCAAACCGCGTGCCACTGCTAGACGTTGCGGGGAAGTAAATAATCCACTCCGTCCAGTCCTGAACAATCTTAGTAGCCTGCAAAGATTCTTACCATCAAATACAGCGAAAATATTTAACTCACTACACATAGATGCTGAAAAACTGTGTGAGGATGCAACATACCGGAAAGAGATCTTCCAGAATTCGTACAGATTTACCGAAATATGAATCGGCTGCAAAGTACCAAAGAATTGAGAATAAAAGAGAAACTTTCTACTTTAAGAACAATAATAATTGTTGACCGGAAAAATACACCTTCTGTAACAGTTATGTAAATAGGTAAGTTATATGTGGAATTATTAATGAATTGTAAATATATGAGCTGTATAATGTTTGTACACAATCATAAATGTGTAAATACTGTATGTATTAAACATAAAATGTATGTATTAAACATAAAATGTGTACAAAATATTTTGGGGCGAGACTACGTGTACAGTATATGTAACCAATTGCACGTAGTATCTCGTACCCTGATATGTATTTAGCACCCTCCTGGCACTTTGCCGTCCCGGGGTGGTTCCTTATGGAAATAAACAGATAATAATAATAAAAAGTTGATTTGGACATGTACTGCTTCTAATAATGATTTAAATACATAAGTGCGAAATACACTTCTATAAATGATTAAAGAGGCCTGTGTGCTATGGATCCATTATCTTGCCACTGCACGAACCTTACTAACTCGTGCCTGGATCCACTCTAGTTCTGTAGATGAAAGGCACACCGAAATTGCTAAAGTCAAGGCGGATCTTACGAGGTGTGGCTATCCCATACCCTTGACAGGTGTGACCTACTGACACATGGCAACGTAGCGACCAACAGAAACGTCCAAGGTAATGACTCAACTGCGAGCACCTTTATCCCATACTACCCAAACCTATCACAACAAGTTTATAGGTTTTTAAGCTTTCGCTATTCCTTTCTAGTTTATAGGGTCTTAAAATCACATGGGATAAAATGCGTACAACTCCCAGGTAGAAAGTTACGATCCCTCATCTCTAAAGTGAAACACTGGTCCCCACCTTACTACAAAGCGGATTGGTCTACCGCATCTCTTGCCATGACTACACTAGCTGCTACATTGGGGAAACTGGGAGACGGCTCGAAAAACGCCTTTCCGAACACGAAAGAGCAATCCGCTTAGCGGATGTCGCCACCATCGACGACGCGCCTGGTTGGAATCGTTGAACATCACATGCTCCAATACCTCAGTCAACAGGAGCAGTGGATGTCGGGTCCACTCTATCATCGAAACAACAATTCTGACCAATGACAAACGCTGGCAACGTCCACATGCATCACAGCCACAGGCTTCAACATCCAACAATTAATCACGCACTTCACGTACATGATTGGCAGTACACGCCCTCATGTTCCATTCTTGTCAGTTTAACTGAGGAAGGTTGACAAAACAGCCGAAAGCTTTTGTATGTATCTAATATATTTATGTATTTCCTTTATTAAACTTATCATAACTTGTTCTGTCTCCGTTTCGCTCTGTGCCACAGTAATTCAATATTAACTTCTACAAATATTGTTATGTTATTATAACTTAACTTCACTGTAGTAAAATAATAATTTCGGTACAACAGCTCTTTCCATTCCTCAATCCCACAGTCTATGCTTCTCTTCGCGGACTCGTTGCGAAGTATAGGCCTGAAAAACTTCTCCGGCTCCCCCACCCTTGGTACCATTAATCCTACAATCAAATTGTTCTCCGACGAATGGACACGCGATAACTGCGCATACGGCCTCCTCTCCCGAAATAGACTTGTGCAGCACCTCTTATCCGTACAAGTTGATTCATAGACTCACTCATGTATCGATTTCTCCCCACAGGGACTGTAATTCGCATTGTGATGCGGAGTCACAATGCCTACGACTTCAAGGATCAACACAAAGGACATTCTATTCATTGACACAGGCCAGCATTCGAGAACATGATTGGTGTCTGTTTACTCTGAGCGAGTAGTTGTTCTCTCCTATATTAAGCTCTCAAAGCAAATCGAAAACGTTGTCCTGCTGCCCTTTGAAAAGTGCCTTACTTAGTATCCTCCAAACCAGGGGCGTATTCAGGGGTGGGCAGAAGGGGCATATGCCCCTTATCCAAAAATTTGAAATTAAAGAGAAAGAACGCAGGAGGCGTTCTAAAAAAACTCAAACACCTGGTCGCAAACACCTTAGTCGTTTTAGGAATTCCAGATCAAGGAAGACTGGCTTACTAAGGAACTGTTTAATGCTTCCTTGTTGGGAGCAGAAAATAAATGCTTAAAGGATAATATTACATCCTTGGAGGTGAAATTGGAGGAATACAAACAAAAAATTTAAGGACTGAAAAATAAAGATAGTGATATGGTAAGAGAACTATACAGTGAGGTAATCCAGCATAGAACACCTCAGAATCAGGTGAAAATCGAGGGACGAGGGCAAACTAAGGGCACAAATGAAAGTCAGGTGTGCTTGTCTTCCTCGTCATTGGATGGGACAGGAGGACATGTTCTGATAGTCAAAGCAGCTGAGGGATCAAGATTGAAAAATAGTGATGAGGTGCGTTTAGCAGTAACTAAAGAGCTTAAAAAAATTAGGATAAGGAGACTTCGGAAGATTAGGGATAATGATGTGGTATTGGAGATGCAAACAGAAAAGGAGCTACAAGAGGTAAAGGAATGCGAGAGCATTAAACGATTGGGATGATTCTCTCGACTCCAAAAGAGCCGAAAAATAATATTGTATGATGTGGAAAAAACGATCAACAAGGAAGACCTGTTAGAAGACTTATACAACAAAAATTTACTAAATATGAACATCTCTAGGGAGGGAGTGAAGATGGAGATATTTGTCCGTATTTTTTAGTATTAATAAAGCAAAAACAGGAAATAATTGGGTCCTCCAGGTGTCAAGGCGTATTAGAAGTCATTTGTTACTGCATTTGTTGTCAATGGCTTTCATTTGTTGTCAATGACTTTCATTTAGTTACTTTGTGCTACAATTGTCAGGGATTTGGTCATGCAGCCAGAACATGTTATCGCCCAGACCCTGTCTGCAGTCACTGTGCAGGTATAGAACACTCCTATACACTCTGTACTCATCAGCGAGAACAACCGATCTGTTCCAATTGTAAGGCAAAAAATCTAGCTGCAAATCATTCTGTAAGGAGTAAACTGTGTCCACAATACTTGAATGCACTTATGTTGGTCAAAGAAAGAGCACGGCAATTTGATAACGTTAATGCAGATATTGATAATCACTTAATTCTTAATCAGTACAATACAAAATCGAATGGTAACCTACGTATACTACAGATTAATGCTCAGATATCAAAATCGGTGGCTGATGAAGTTAGACTAGTGTGCAGCAGAGAAAATATTGATATAGCCTGCATACAGGAACCATACTTAGTGAAAGGTCGGCCTACAGGATATCCACTTTCAGCACGTGTATTCTGTGCAGATGAACTAGACTTAAGAGCTGCAATTGTAGTGTTTAATAAGGACATAGTTATTACTGTTATAAATTCGTTGTGCTCTTCACAGATGGTGTGCATAGGGGTAGAGTCAGATCTTGCATCATTCTATGTTGTATGTATTGTCATCACTCAACAGATATTAATTTCTACATCAGGTACATGGAACTGGTTCAAAATCGCTTGGGTAGTAGTAATTCAGTAATATTTGCGATGGATTCTAACGCAAGATCAGCATCGTGGTTTGATGGAATTGCAAATGATCGTGGTCGTCAACTAGATGAATTCTTGGCTTGTTGTGGATTGTTTATACAAAAACCTGCCAAGTTCAGATAGTACTGTCTTCACTGTTAATGGAGAATCAAATATTGACTTGACAATCTGTAACGTAAGGGCAGCTGGTATCGTTGACGATTAAGAGCAGACTGGGTCTGCTCTGATCATCGGGCCATTGTATTTTCTGTCAGGGACATAACAAAACTAGCTCCGTCTCAGGAACAGTTACGACGATTTTCTATCGAAAATGCAAAGTGGAATAGGTTTGACGAATATATTCATGTCCAACTTGGGAATCTGGGTATTTAGGCATTCAGTCAGATGCCTGGAGAGAATTCAGCGGAGTTATTTCAGCGTTCTCTCTTTGAGGCTTCCAGCACATCTATGAAGCAAAAGAACTGTAATAGGATTCCAGTTAAATGGAGGTTTGGTGAGTTAAGCCAACTTTGCAAGCAGGTTCATAAAGCGCGGAAAAGGTACCAAAGAAATAAGCGTAACAATGGGGAGGAGGAAGTTAATGTACTTAAAGTAGAGTATCCGAGGATACAGAGTGCATATGTGCGTATGATATCTAAATCAAAATTAACTGCCTGGAGAACGTTGGTTAGAACAGTGGGCAATGAGAACCCATGGGGAATTGTATATAAGCTATTTACTGGCAAGACTAAAATTTATAATGGAGATACAGCATACTCTATTGGAGGTGTTGACCAGGAAAGTACGAGTTGGAGAGAAAGTATGTCTGTGATTTTGGATCATCTGATTGGAGATACTATCTCTGAGCAAGACGATGAGGAACAGATGTTGATGAAAAGGCTTAATCATGCTTACTCTGGGGTACATGGCGAGGATCCCTTTAGCCTGATTCAACTCTGTGATGCAGTACAACGCATAAGGAACAATAAATGCCCAGGGATGGACCTCATTGAAGGAGAGGTCATTAAACGGGCTCATCGACTGATACCAGGGATCCTTCTTGAAGCTTTTAATAGCTGCCTGCGTGACGGGGCCTTTCCATCACCATGGAAGGATGCCCTATTAAAGCTGATAGTGAAGGGACCATCTAGGCCAAAGAATGATCCACGATCCTATTGACCTCCTCCTTGGATTAGGAAAGGTGTTTGAAAGGATGCTGGCGAGACGGATTATTGACTATACTGAAAACAACTTAAGCTGGTCTGGCAGACAATATGGATTTACTCCAGGTCGTGGAACAGAAGATGTGCTTCGGGCATTGCGAAACTATATATTGGCTCGAACAGTAAGTATGTCCTTGGAATCTTTATTGACTTTGAGGGAGCTTTTGACTCCATTCAGTGGAGCAGCGTTCTTATGATGTTGAGACTTGCAGGCTGTTCAACTAAGATCTTTAGGGTGGTAAAGGACTACTTCACGCACCGTACAGTGACTGTTAAGTCGTCGGTTGATTCAATTGTACGAGAGGTGACCAGGGGATGCCCACAAGGATCGGTTTTTGGACCACTAATGTGGAATCCCTGGTATCACTTTAAGCATACAGAGATGGTGGCATATGCCGAAGATCTTATGTTGCTTATTGAAGGAAATGCACGGATGCAACTAGAAACTAGGTCATAGCAGGTTTTGTTTGAACTTAATAACTGGTGTAGGTTACATAAACTGACTGTATCAGGAACCAAAACAAGGACAATGGTCTTTAAGGATCAATTTTCGAATAGAAGACCCTCAGTTGTTAGAATGAATGGGTCGAGCCTAAAATCGGCAAGGCAATTAAAATATCTAAGCATTATGTTTGACGGATCATTGACTTTCAACTCACACGTTACTTATCTATCAGAAAAGGTGAGGAAATTTATTGGGATGATTACTCGAATGACTAGAATTGGCTGAGGAATAAAAGGTAAGGCGTTGAACTTGCTATATGAATGTGTATTTATCCCCGTGGTAACGTATGGTGCACCAATTTGGTTTGAACGTGTAAGTGGAGAAGTATTTACTAGAAAGCTCAGTTCCATTCAAAGAGTAATGCTCCTTAGGATGTGCATGGCATGCAGAACTGTGTCGACCCCAGCTTTGCAGATTGTGACTGTAAAATTGATTATTGATCTGCATTTATTGTATTGTGCATTGGCTTACTTCATCCGCCGTGGCATTCCCTGTTCTTTTCTGAATATACAGGTGTACATTTTGGCAGTTCCCAGGAAGGAAAAGACAAGAATCTAGGATGCTTTGGTAAAAGTCTGGCAAGAGCGTTGGAGTGTTTGTGATAAAGGGCAGATTACACAATTTTTTCCCAGATTAAGAAATGCATCCTCGATAAAATTCAAATGGTTTGCCCCAAACTTACAAGCTATGTTCTTATTAACTGGTCATGGTTCAATTAATGCAAAGTTGCATGATTTAGGAATTAATGAAAGATCTAGTTGCCATTGTGACAAAAGAGAATCATGGGAACATACATGTACAACTGTGAGGAGTACTGCGATCTACGAATTGAATTGGTATCTCGGGTTAGTAATCTCAATCTTATGGCAGAAGGCTGCGAGACAATTCTAGTTGATAAACAGGAGAACTTCTTCGCTTTCCAAGCCTTTGCAACATTTCTTAAGCGGAAGACTCTTCTGCATCTGGAAGCCTTGAATTTGTAATGCGGTATGGTGTATGCCGAATTACCTAGAATTCGGTAAAGTCGTGGAGGCTTGAGTCTGCTATATCCACTGCAACTACAGCTCCTTGTGCTGGCATTTCTGTTCTCGGCAGCTCCTTGTGCTGGAATTTCTGCTCTCAGCAGCTCCTAGCGCTGCTGGCTTTCCAACAGACTGAACAGATGCAGATAAAGGGCAGATCAGACAAAGTCCAATGAAGTTTGGACTTTGTCTGAAATTTAATTATATGTATATTTTATTTTTTATGTAATTTGATTATTTTTCAATTTGTTCATATCAATCTTTTTTGGTCATGGCAGGTTTTTTTCCCTTCCTGTACTTGGGCAAATAGGGAGTATATAAGAGTACCGCTAAATTATGTGTAACTGACAGCTGGGTTGTCATTGGTTGGCTGGGACCGCTTTATGTAATAAATATCAATCAATTGTCTCTCTCAGAGTAATTCAGAAATTTTTTTTTTTGGCTGGTGTAGCATAAGCCTCAGGCTTCCTTGCACCATATGGCTAATAATAATAATAATAATTATTATTATAAGTCCTGTAATGCTGTCCTTATGATACCATCAGTCTCACATACCATTACAATAGTTCATTGAAGAAGTGGTACAGGAAGTAACGAAACATCTGAGAAAAATCTAATTCTTTAAGAAATTAAAGGCAGATTACTCCATGCTCATTATTTCACCAATTTCCTGTTCTTGATATTTGCGCACCATGCCGCTAAAAGAATATTTAAGACTCACAACACCTTTCCCGCATCAATAACGGGATTCGAACCCGGCCCTTTTCTCTTCTGGTAATGGGACGGTGATTATAGCCACTTGCTATCTGCGAGGATTCCCAATAACGCACAACCAAATACTGTTTACAAGCTCCAAAAACTTCTAAGAGAATTAGACCGCGTAATAAGGCCAAGACACGCGCATAGTTAAGCCTACTTCCGTGCCTAGCGGCGAGTAGTCATCTGACCATTTCTCTCCATCTGTCCGAAATTGAACCCGTGTTGATATGAATTTGTCACTCAAGAAATTAACTGTTGAAGTTTGCCAGATCTTACCTATATAAATAATAACATGATACTGTACTCGGACTCTTGCTGAAATGCATTTCCCACATCATATGACAATACGAAAAAGTTTCTGGTTCTTGAAGTGTAGGTAATTTGTGCAAATACCAAATAATTGAAACTAATGTATCATAGAAAAAAAATATATAATAAAAAAATAAAACTCAGATTATTCAAGTATGTGTACAAATAAATTAAAATAATTTATTGGATATTAAATAATTTTAAGAAAAGAGGGACGGGTGTGAATCTGCACATCTTGTATGCTGCTCTCCTAATTATGGAGAATAACAAGAAAAAAAAGGGACTGCGCACGATTATGGTCAAGCCCTCGGTGTAGTGGTTATGAAGTGTAGCTCCACGATATGAGAGATAATTAAACGATGCATGCATGCATGCATACTACCTGGGTAGCAGAAATGATGTAAGTGCAGTACCTATGCATAAACAAACTCTTTCATACCTTTGTATGTTGTTGTGTGTGTGTACTCTTCTCTTATTAGAAACAAAAGACGATAGAGCTATATAATCCATGATCTTTCGGGGTGGGGGTTATTGGCTACACTCTTGTGATCCGGTATATGCATATTCTCTCACTGTGTGTGTTTACATGTAATGACCCAAGCAAAGTTTCACCGGATATCTGTGGGACGTAATCACTTGATAATTATGCGGTTTTTTTTACTGCTTGTTGTCTCCCCTTTTTGCGAATGAACTCTACTGTGTAGAGTTCAAATGTATGAACAGTTAACTGGGTTAAATTTAGAATTCCAGTGACAGTAATCTTTATAAAAAAACACGCTTTGTAAAATTTTGACTAATCCTTTATTACTCACTGAACGTTGTAAATTATGTTAAACGTTAGAAAAAAAAAAAAAGTGCTTGGTACTTAACAATTTAAACTTCATTTAATTAATTTTATACATTTTAACACCAATTTCAATACGAAAATATGTAAATAGTATCAAAAATGCGTTTTCTTTTCTAGCTAACTTGTAATTTAATTTCAGATTGGTACAAATCCACCATATATATCTACGCTGCCCTGTCAGAATATTTGTTGATTTTTATTATTACTTCCAGGGCAGTACAAATGGCGGTTCGTTGGATACGCCACACCAGGGCCCCTGATCTAGGGGGCCCTAATCGAGGGATACATCAAAGTCTCAATCCCCTTTTGCATCCGGGTTCCCAAGTACCTTTGCACGGCCCTGATTACTTCCATTTTTAAATTATTTATTATTTCTATATACAGTATATATGTGGAACTTTTATCAATAAATGAATACCATATATTTTATTGTATTTTCTCTAGTCTAAATAAAATAGTATTATTAAAATTACCCCCAAATTATCTTTGCCCCTGAGAAGGGATACGCCAGTAAGACTAAACTCTCAAAGGGGATTCGCGATTATTGTAAATTTGAGAAACACTGTTCTAGTGCTCTTGTGGTAGGTGATACTTGTACAGCACTATGCAGAGCTATAAACAAAAATGACAGTTGTAGAACTTGAAACTCAAGTAACACGTTGACAGGGATAATATATACACTCTGCCACGCCGATTACTCAACCGAGTGATTCATGCAGTAGAACAACACTACTATTGATGTCGGGGTTGTTACGTAAGTTGTTGTAAGATCTGAAAATCTTACAAAAATAAAATATTTTTTTTGACTTCTGAAGTTAGTTTTCCTTTTTGGATTCTTGCCGTTGGGAGAAAATGTTAATAGCGTCAGTTCAATAAACAAGAATTATCCAGTAAGGATTGTAAAAATTAAAGGGTTGGAGGAACGAAAACAGAAAAATTAGCTTTACATCCGTCAAAAACAGAAAACTGACGGAAAATACTATAGCAAGCCCAGCAGGTGGTACGGCGCAACAAGTTTATGAGGGGTCACGCACCGGAAACGCATACGGCAAAACGCACACACTAGTTTCTAAAAATAGACGCTATAGTAGCTAGTGTCACAATTTGTGGTTTTTCTGAAGTGCTATGGAGACAAGCTGTGATGACACAGGAGTTGTTTTGATGCATTCGGCCTACATGAAAGAGCTCAACGGATGTCAACAGGTAGGAAATAAAAAAGGAGAGTGAGGGAGTGTCAGTGAGTTGGGCAGTAAGATGAGAGTGAGAGAGTGTCAGTGAGTTGGGCAGGAAGATGAGAGTGGGTCAGTGTCAGTGAGTTGGGCAGTAAGATGAGAGTGGGTCAGTGTCAGGGAGTTGGGCAGTAAGATGAGAGTTGGAGAAGAAAAGAAAGGAATGAGTTCTTTTAGATAGAGTAGCCGGTGGAGAAAAGTGGCTAAGTTTAATGTGTAGTCAGTATGAGGGGAGATAAGCTTTAAGTGAACAGTTAAGTCGTTAATCTAATAAGTTAGTGAGAGAGGCAGTCGAGTTAGTGGAAAGATGAAGTTGAGGTGCAGAAGTCGGTCGGACAGTCAGTCAAAAGTAGATTGAGTTTCGAAGTGAGAGATGAACACGTGCCATAGAAAAGAGGGAAAATTTTTCAAGATCTTTAAAGTAGATGAGAAGGAGTCAACTCCATTATGAAGGAACGAGATTGCCTGATATTCTGAGAGCAAGTACGCTGGAGCTGATGAAATCCGAAGCCGGACAAAAAGAGTACAGCCATTCTGATCAGATGAAATTAATGCGTCCATAAAGAAATAAAAAGGTACCCAGGAAGGAATCCAGTATCTTATATCGAACTCCCCCAGTGATTGTGAGATGCGACCCAGATAGAAAGAATCCCCTACTCGCTTAGAGAAGGATGTACCGTGAAGTCTGCCAAGTTATGTCAGTAAGTGATTAGTTTGTTTAAGTACTCTCACCATCACATCGATTATAGACACTTGATAACCAATTTATCAGAACTTTTGATTGAACACATATGTATAAGTAGTACTATATTATAATGAATAAGTTAGTGAATGTTATGAACTGAAGGACATTACCCAGGGCAAGTCAATATATATGAATAAATTTTGGAAGGGAATAGATATAAAATTTTTGAAGTGATTGATACTTGTTAATATTTGGTTAAATAAGTGAATGACTAAGTATGAATTTTGGAAGGGGATAGACGGATGTCAGTAACCCCCGAATGTGCAAGTAGTTAATTGTAGAAATTTGATAGTAATAATTACCTAGATTAGAGAAGGTTGTAGGCTATAATCTGTTAGAAAACAGAGTAATGATTTATACTGAAATTAAGAGTATCGGAGCTTATCAATTTGGAGTAGGAATTGTTTTGTAATGAAAGGAGAATGTTAATAGATTCTTTTGAAAGTCAATTGAACTCAGGAGTAAGGAAGTAGAAACATTTTGTTAGTTTAAAGGAGGAGATAGTTGTTTATGATTTATGTAAAGGAAATAGCCCTCCTTGAGTTTGCTCAATAGGCAAATTACTTTGCTCATTTACATTCTGTTATAAGAAGATGAAATTAAATCTATTTGGTCATGAGTTTAATAAATTTCTTTTGTTTGATGTATCTATGTAAAGGTGTCCAATAAACTGTATTTTTATTATACAATATTTGTGTGTCTTTGTTATTCTGAGAAAAAGCCTATCCAAAGGGAATTAAACTCATCAAGGAGATTTTCCCCTAGAACTTGGAATTTTCTGAAGTAAAATAGTCAGATTGCGCAAGTGGGGAGTTATTATAAAGGGGAGTTGTTAATAGGGGAATAAAATATAAATAATATATAAAATAACATTTTCATAAATACTCCCCCCCACATTGTGCACTACTTTAAAATCGTTTTACGCAGCCATGTTTTTGTGACAAATTTGGACAAAGTATTTTGCTCTTTTATACAGTTTTGTAATTTATGATTGAGTTTTTAATATCTCGAAGAAACAATGATTTTTGAGACAGGTTTATAGGATCTTTTCCTTATTTTTAGCTATATCCTACATTTCTTCAGTGCAGTTTTAAACACCCTGTGTATACATTTTTTTGGATTATTTAATTTTTTTTAGTAACACGAAACACTAAAGCCATTAATTCCTTGCACTCTATTACCATGTTGACGTGATCAATCAGTGGATCCGGATAGCTCTACTAGTTTGATTTTTAAGAATCAAATCAATATTGTGAGATTAATATAAGCAGAAAAATTCTGAAGAAAGTTAGATATTAATTCTAACTTATTATTTATAGCGCACAAAGAACACTCAAGTGCTTTTACTTTTAAAAACGATAAGCAGCGCCGGACCAAGGTATTTCGGCGCCATTTACTAAGGATATATATATATATATATTTTTTTTTTTTTTTTTTGCCCATTGTTCTTCTCTTTTTGGCGCCCCTTAAAGAATGGCGCCAGGGGCAAGGGCCCCGCTAGCCAGTACCTTAATCTGGTACTGACGATAAGCAAACGCCACTATGTGTTCTCAGCTACTTATCAAATACTCGCAGCTAATTACGTTAGCATAATAACCAGCGCCCTACCGATGGTGGTATTCTCAAGGTGTTTCCAAGGTCTTCTTTAACTGTCCCATGTTATTTCCGCCACAGTTCCGCGTAATACTGATTTCAATCCATCTGAGTAAACACCCAACGTCAAACATGCTGTTCCCATTACAACTTCCTGTTGGTAAGGCAGCAAATAGTACTTTATAAGGCGTTTGTCGCACGTGACAGCGTTACAAGTGTACTGACAACTACCAGCGACGCAATCATCTATGTCATTAATACAGAACAAACGACCATGATCTTACACAACACGCTCCTTCACTATTCGGTTCACCCTTTTTTATGCAGAATATTAGCCTTCACATAGTTTTCGTACCAAACTTCCTTGTCTTTATGCTAAGTCGCATGTGCCTACTGTATTTCAAATTACTTTCTCTTTCGCAACTGCATGAAGTCGCCTTAAATACCATTCGCTTTCTTAGTTGTTTGAAATTGATATAAAACTGTACTTTACTCTGTGGCTGCCATAACAGTGTATAACTTGCCAATCTATGTTCAAATTAACACTTCTGTCTAGGGAAATAAAATAATCTGTATTATATTAAAAACAAAACTAATAATAAAAATTCTTAAAGCTGCGATGATAAAAATTAGTAAACTTATTTTAGGTTATAACGTTTTTTTTTTTTTTTGAAATAAAGAAAAAAGAATTGTTTTAAAATTTGTGTAAGACGTCTTCCACGAAAATTATTCCCTTCAGTAAATATTGTCGATAATTAACACGCACCTTGCGTTAATCATTGAAATAAAAAAAAAAAAAAATGAACGCATATTCACAACTAAATTTGAAAAATGTAAACAATTTTTTAAAATAAATTTATCGGTCAGCGTTTTCAAAAAGAAAGCATACAATAAGGTTATGGCAAGTATGCAATCATAGGATGGCATATGGAACATCAGTTCAACTTCGTCATGTGATCACTGTGATGCTACAAGAAATGTTAATATTTTGGAAAAAAAACAAGGAGTTATCTTTTATTCAGTGCGTAGGATTTCTCCTTATACGAATAAATTACAAAATGATACTTAACAAATTTACATAATTAAAATAGTTTAAAACTCACACGGACAGTCCAACACCCCAGGATCACAGCGGAGAACCCCACCCCGACCTTAGAAATATTAAATCCCCATGCAACCTTTAGTGAAGGAAGACATTTTGTCATAAACGCAAAATTACAATACGAATAAAATGCTATTAAAATAAGATGAAAGTACCATAAAATCATGCAATTAAAAATTCCTCACTGGAATATCAATAAATTACTATTCAAATACTATGAGACAAAATAACTAAAAGATTCTAAAATACAATTTTGTCTCATAGTATTTTATTGATATTTTCAGACTACAACGTTGGCGCCGACCGGGCTAGCCGGGTGGGTAAAGCGCCTGCCTGGCAACCCAAAGGTCGCGGGTTCGAATCCCGCCTCGGGCTTGGATCAAAGTACTGCAAAAACCTTGGGTGGTGCATTAGGGCCACAGAAGCCGATGCGCCAATAACTACCAAATAAAAGAAAAAAAAAAAAAGAAAAAGAACAACGTTGGACTGAATAATTATTAAGTTCATTCTTATTAGGTGAGAGATTCATTGATTTCAGCTAACTCTTGCATACCATTAAATTGTTTTCTCATTAATTTCTTTTCAAATATTACCGATTTTTCAGTGAAGGCTTGCAACACCTGTTTGCATTATTAATTTCCCTTGAAGTTGAAGTGATTTTCATTAAGTTTTCGAAAAATCCAAGCCATATAGTATATGTTGTTTTTATGTTTGCTGATCTCCTTTGCTAAATCTGTGTCTCCTAAAAAACTATTGTATTAAACAGGTTTACCAATCTTGTTAGACCGTTTCCTTTAGAAAGCCATCTGACTTCTGTATGTAAAAGAAGCCTCACGTACAGTTCTTCATTATCAACACAATTTTCTGAAAAGGCGATCATATTTGCTACGTGACTTTATTTTATTGATGATTTTAATAACTATACTGAGAGATTGATAAAGAACTGGACTAATATTTTTTTGCAACCTAGACGATGTCGGTGCATATTTCATTAAGTAAGCACCGACATAGATGGGTTATAAAACCTTTGTCTTCCAACCATGGAGGTAGCACCACCACCAGTGGCACAGGATACCAAATTTTCCAATGGTATCTGTTTTTCATCAAACTATGTTTTTACAGTAGCAAAAATGGATGCTCCAGTACAGTCAGTTTCTATAAATTTTACAAACCTCTCTTCTTGCAATTTACAATCATCATCGAAATGACAAACATATGCCAATAGAAGGGCCTTATTGTCAGTAACTGTGGATTAATCAATCTGAATAGAAAATTTTATCGTTTTTAGTTTGTCAATAAACCTCTTCAATGTTAAATAAGGCAGTAACAGTGCTACGTTGCTCAAAATTCTGTTTAAATTTTTAAGATATTCGATATGTTTGCCAACTTTATTAGGATGTTTCCTTTTTAAGTGATCTAAATAAAAGTCTTAATGGTTTCATAGTCTCCTTTGAAAAAGAACTATTACACATAACAGCATAGGCTGTCTTGAGTCGAATGGGCTTTCAATAAAACCATAAGCTAGATACTCAAGATACTGTTGACACTTTTTCTTTTCAGCACTTGACATGATTGATGAATGGTTGAATAACTACAAAGAAATAAACAATAAAATAAACTATTTTTATTGAACTCTCATACACATGTCACTCACAAAAGCACTGTGGATCAAAAATAAACAACTTCCAGAAGGAAACAATAAATCAATACTAATTGTCGCTTAGAAATTAGAAACAACAGACTGAAATATTTCCTCATCCCATCCATACCTCATATATATTGACCAATAAAACAAAAGAATAAATAAATAAACCATGCCGTCGCCAAGGTCGCAGCTGCCGGAAAGGAGAAAACGCCAAGGATTGCGAAGACATTACATCTGAAAGCACTTAGGCATTTAATGCCTATGAAAATCAATGGTGGTTGAATTAAATCAGGCGTACTATCTTCCTTTTATCAAAATTTCTCACTCTCTCCTAATATAATATACCTATATGTTAAAAGTCAGTCGTCTGAGGCCGAGGGGAAAAGAAAACCCAATGAGAGAAATTAAGTAGTAATGAATAAGATGTGCCCGGGTAGATTTGAACTTTGGAGGGCCACAGACCATTTTAATACCCATGATTTTTTCGCCCCCCAAACACTAATTTTCGCCCCCGTTGAGAATCTCTGGTTTAGATCATACTAGACTATGTACGGATACGAACTACGAATGCGTCCTAGTAGTTATTGGTTGATATCAACCAATATTCTTATTCTAGTGGAACATATGAGCTTAGGTGAATGCAACTACTAGTTGGATTTCACGTTTGAATGTCCATGATAATTATCATAAATTATAAGTAGAAGTTTGTTTGTTATTTGGTTTTTAGGAGCATTAGCAACTAAGGCCATATTGCTCCGGGAATATGCGGTGGTCATTCCCTGACCTTTCCGCATACTCCGTATTTGGTGGTCACGGGCTCGAACCCCGGTCTAATCAAGAAGCGTGTGCTACGCAATGCTGCTCCTTCCCACCTGGCTACGGAGGCGCCATAAGTAGAAGTACAGCGATCTATGTAACACCTGTGCTGAATGCTCTCTTTAAAACCCAACTTGTGTATACCCTATAATCATATCTTTCTCTCTTATTTATTTATTTTTTTGGTCTCCGCTTAGGCGATCCTGGCGGGGCCAGCCAGAATATAATGAGCAGCCTGGCTCATCTCCCCGTGATGGTGGCGGGCAACGTAGGAACCCACTAGGGGCCCTGCGGCCAAGAAGCCAGAGACATAACAAAAGAACAAAACAATACTTCATAGAACAGACTTTACACTTTTTTCTGGCTTTGCAGTAGTTCTGCATTCCATCACAGAGTACATACGGGGCAGATGTGGGAAACCATTGGTGGCACCTTTCACAAAACGCTATGTCCTCTTTATGATACCTTCCTTCGTGTGCCTCTATCGAGGACTATCGTCTCAAAGGTATAATGCAGCTGAAATAAATAACTTGTCTAGCCTTGTAACTCGATTGGCCATTCTTAAACTTAGCTGGTTTTTTTTTTTTTTTTTTTTTTGCTGATCAGGTCGCCGTGGAACACAGGATGGGATTTTCTTCTCTGTAATAAGCACTAAAAACGACTTTAGTAGACGGCCCGCCTGCATGGGACAGGAACGGTAACTAGTGAGATGCAGAACATGCATCTCACCGAGTTTAAGAGGCCGATCATGCAACACGAACAATACAACCCCCAACATCACGCTATGCAGGCATATTCGCCACTACGTTGATCGCCTTTGCTGTGTATAGTATCTTCACAAACACAAGACAGGGTTGCCATAGTCTGGCTCAGGATCGCCTTCACATAAGAAATTTAAAAAAACTGAAAAAAAATATAATAAAAATAATTATATGTCACTGCATCACTACTATGTGTGAATTTTTAGATAAAATATGCCATACTTTAAATATGCAACTCAGCTCATGTAAATCGGAATGTATCCGGCAAGCAAGATTGCCCCTGCAGAGCCCTGGTGATGCTGAAGCGCATTCTTCCACGATAGCTGTTCGTAATTCATATGGTTCTGAAAGGCAGTTGACCGCTCAAAGGTTGTCTGTCTAGAGTAGAGGTTCCCAAACTTTCTTAGTTCACAGCGCCCTTAGTGTCCCAGTAATTTTTTCACGGCACCCCTAGGCATACCTAACACAGTAGCTTTCGACCTTTTAACATATACCTATATAATAAATTTTATTCTTTATATAGAGGTACTAAATAAAGATCAATTATAGATCACCACAAAATTAAAGATACGGTGCAATGGATACCGTACACCTTCTTATAATGAAATAAGTGTATAAATTAAAAAAAATAATAATAACTTTAACTAACTTAAACCGAAATTACACGGCATACCAAGAATGTTGTTGCGGCAGCCTAATGTGCCGCAGCACCCTGGTTGAAAACCACTGGTCTAGAGCATATCACACATATTGAATGGGATTTCTGTCTGGAGACATTGTTTAAATCGAATATACTCAATATCCTCACTCTGAAGATAATTTTTTACTGAATGAGAAAAATGAAAATCATATGGTACAAAGGTTATCTGATTATGGATGAAATAAAATAGTTACAGAATGTTTTGAATAATATTCAGAGATTGTCACACAATGAGCAGGAGCATTGTGATGGAGTACTTTCCAATTTTTTCTTGATTGGGTCTCTTCTTTATTTTCTCTCTCTCTCTCTCTCTCTCTCTCTCTCCAATTAGATATTTCTTGACCTACTAATCCTTATTTTTCTCAGCATTATCTTTCGATTTCTATTTTCTATTCAATCGATAATCTTGACCTTTTATAAGGGACGTTTAAATGAAATACTTTTGGAATAAGCAGTTCGGAGACGCACTTGGTTAGAAGCAGGTGCTCACATCATTAATATATTGGTCTCATCATGTCCACCCGATGAACCCTATTGGCGGAACCAGAATGTGACTTTTTCGAGACAAAGCAACGCTTTTTAATGCATTTTTCAGGGACAGAAGATGTATACATTTGAGAGAGAGAGAGAAAATTTTAGACTACACGTTGCAGTTTAAAGTTAAGAACCCTTTGCTTTAAGCGAGCTTAAAGCAAAGGGTTCCTTAACCTTTTGCTTTAAGCGAGCAAGACACGTGCGAGCACCATATATTAAAATATAAATTTTCTTGCTTAAAGATTAAAAATCTATTTTTCAATTAATTTTTTTGCCGTATTACGCATATAAGAATTATATTTCTCAATTAAAATTTTTTGCAGTCGGAAGAATCCCAGAATTTTAAAATAGTTCTGTGTCGGAAAAGACATTTCAGAGCTAAAGACGACTGCATATCAACAAGTTCGAACTCGGCAGCTGCTACTTCATTTTGACTGAAAATTTGTTCCAAGTTAATGATTTCAAAATTTCTGTAATTTATCGTTAATTCAAATTTTAGGAGGAGCTCTTTGAAGTATTCAAATCTTTCTTGAAATTATTCACTAAGGTCTTTGATTATATTCATTACAAGCGGTGAGCACTCCCCAGTAGTTTCCTCCAGACATTATTAAGAGTAGGAAAATGAAGTAAATTTCCTTTTAAAACTTGATTCTGAAACACATGAAGTTTTTTCTTAAATGCAATAATCTCCTCGTCTGAAACTACCACAAATTTATCTTTTCCCTGTAGCCTCAATTTAACTCTTCTAATCTTGAAATCTTCAGTAAAAATTTTATTAAAAAAGGTTTTCTCTATTGTTTTCTATTAGAAAAGCTTTTACTTCTTTTTCTCCCAAACTCTGGAGAGCGCCTTTACACGACTGAGCCAACGAACCTCTGTATGGGTAATAAGATCAGAATGCGGTGCTTGAAGATCTTCCAAAAATATATTTAGAAGTCGCGGATTTAGCAATAAAATGGTTAATGATTTTAACAATGACTTCTAGACATTCTATAATTTCTTTTTGATCTTTCATTCGTGAACAAGTTGCAAGTTTTGTCATGTCGTCGCAAAGTTCTCTTAAGTTACGCGCTGTAACTTTGTACCATTTTGTGAGGTGTTTCTGGATCATAATGACTGATTTACTTTTCATCAATCACTATGCCACTAAGAAATTCTTCACTGTATCTCTCAAACCATGTTACCACTTCACACACTTTGTTTTTTTATCAGTTGTCAGATGGTCTGGAATTCAGTGAGCACAGAATCGTAACATTTTAAGTAGTCTGTAACAGTTACGTGTGCACTGCCATATGAGAGTGACATTCTTCTGCTTAGCTGACAGGGCGTGATTCTCTTGTATTCATCCACAATCTTCGGGGACCTTTGCCATTTTCTTTGAAATAGTGATAATTCCTCAGCTCTCCGGGCCCACGAGTCATAGCCACGGATTCTCGATTGCACCTCTACTACACGAAAATTGTATTTTTTTTTTCTTCAAGCACTTGTCTCCATAAACCTCTATTTCAGTCTCTGTAACGCTCAAACCACGTTGAACACAACAGCGTATGACAAAGCGTTTCTCAGTCTTTAAATATTTCGTTATTTAGCTCGCAATATAGTTTCACACTTACAGCACATAACAGGCCACTTTGCGACTATCAGACATGTCAGAACTCGCAACTGTGTCAGCGTATTCTTTACATACTCTCCTGCCATCTGCCGGCAGTTCAAAAATTTGGGTTGTAGGGCGGCTCTGTCATTCTGCGAATTAAATGATTACCCTATGGATAAGTAACTTACTTCTTTGAGCGTGGTTGATATAGTGATGGTGAAGAGCAAAAGAAAAATTCATTTAAATGAACTATAAAGAATTCTCAAAGGAAAGTGCCTACTTTCTGCAGGTTCATCATAAGTTAATTAAAAAAATACATTAGAATAGTTTAAAAACACTGATTACTTTAACCTGTAAGTAAGCTTAAGCCTGTAAGTAACCTTCTGTGACCTCCTCCTCTGACTTTGTGAATGAATAAACAGGTTTTTATTAATCGTTGGATTGGGTACGAACGGTTCTGTACAACGGTCATCGCGATTACCCGACCTCAAACCCCTAGATTATTTATTTATTATTATTTTTTGTTTCCACGTGAGGGCGGGGGTTGCACGAAATCATTGGTTTATTCTACGTTTATTGCCATGCAAGATGAACTGAGAAACTGCATTTTTGAAGCTGCTAAAACTATTATGAATAGTCCTGAAAGGATAAAGCATGCCAGGAAATCTTCGCCCTGAATGCCGCATTGGACAAAATGGGATCAATTTTACCAGCCACTTGAGATGTTTTCCTTTTACAGGTTTATACCAGTTTCTTTTTGTTTTGTAATTTATGAGTTGATGTTTAATATCTCGTAAATAAAGGACTATGTAAGGAGCCGACCACTCGTGGTCATTTTTTGCCTTTAAAATTTACGTGATGTGCAGTGTTGTTAGCATCAATTCCTACGCACGTCTTTCTCCCAAGAAACTTTTCTTATTTTATTTGTAGAAAATGCTCCTACGTTTGTTCTATGCAATTTTGAAACAGCCTGTGTGTGTGTGTGTGTGTGTGTGTGTGTGTGTGTGTGTGTGTGTGTGTGTGTGTGTGTGTGTGTGTGTGTGTGTGTGTGTCCACGGCCCTTAGGCATAACCTCAGCTTTTTTTATCCTGTACTATCATTAGTACAGGGTAATACAATTAGAGTAGCATAACTTCTTCAGAAGTGCTAGCCGAATCCTGGGAGTTGGTGGAGGATATAAACATTTTAATTTCCAGAAAAGGTTATGCAATTCAAATAGCAGGAAACACAAGCACGCACGCAATTGAAGTGCATTAGCATTCGGCAGTTAGGAACATCATGCGTTCTCCACCCCCCACCTCCTTCCACTTCTCAGCTGAAATTGGCCTGATTGGCAGCGGTAGCCAATGTCTGGGTCAGGTGACGTTAGTGAAAACAATTAATTTAATTAAATTTTCTTACTTGATTCTATTTATAAAATAAGCTCTTCATTTTTCATTGATAAACATAAAAATTATCAATGTTTACTTGCACATCTGAACCATTTTTAATACTCTATCAGTGCCATTTTCCATCTCAAAAATGAAGTCACATTATCAAGAACAGTCGACCAAGGCCAGTCATCAGGGAGTACAGCAGATACGTTGCACCGAGCCCCAAAATTGAAAACGGCTTCAAAAGTTCTTGCACCCGGGTCCTCAAAAATCCAGGATCTATCTGCAGTTACACGTTGCGAGTACTACTGTAGTTAACAAAAGGAAGCTAGTTCTTCCAGTTAAGAATACACGATATCGTTTGTGAATTTTCTAACTACTGAGTACTACCACTCGAGCTCCCATCATACGCTTGTACAAGATAGTTAAAACTAGCTGTGTCGGGTTGGCCTAATACATTTTCTGATCACTTCTCTTGCGTTTGCTCAACAAATGGAGACGCAGAGAATACTTTGAGGTCGAAACTAATTTGAACCGGCTTAAAATTAATTACGTGAGACTAGTGATAAAGCAATTGTAGTACAAGTTAAAAGTTCCAAGGATGCGAAGATAATTGAGTCCATTCGAGAGCTAAAGGATTCTGGATTTGTTATTATAAAGCCATCGAAGTTGAGTCCTTGTATTATCCTATTTGACATTGACCAAGTTATAGAGGAGAAGGAATTTCTAAAGGATTATATCAGGAATTTCTGACTTTAGCATTCATCAGGAGGAATATTATCGGGATATTTTAGTTCGTTTTTCGAAGTTAAATAGCATTGGTATTAGCGATACGGTGGAAGAAAGCCCTAGGCTTTTGCTGCACAAGCAAAAAAAATAAAATAAAATAAAAAAATAATATATATGATTTTTTTTTTTTTAAGAATAGGAATGGCTCAAGGTGTAACCAGATTTCTGAAAGTTTCTTTCAGGATTCAGCCTTTTTAGGAGAAATCTAATCGTATTTTTGTTCAGTGGAGAAGCCACAGGAATAAGTGGTTTCACTTAATAACGTTATGCGGTCGTTGTCAGGGCTACGGTCGTACCGCAGAGCGTTGTTATAGCAAAGAAATAGTTTGCTCACACGGTACACGCAGAGGTCACTTCTGTCATGAATGCACATTAAAGAATGAAATCCTGTTTGTACAAGTTGTCTTAAGAGAAAGTGTCATTCATCTCACTGTATATTAAGTACGAAATGCCCTGCTTGTGATAATAACTATTCAGTACGTGAAGTCATGAAACATAGTATAGTTTGTCGCGGGTATGAGATGAAGAACTGGGTTTAACTTATCTTGAGTGCTTTGATTGGGTATGATTAATTATTGGATGTTACAGAGTATTATGGACAATGTCCAGTATGTTGTCGTGAATATATAACTGTTTACAATATTAGTAGAGGATTAATATATGTGGTAGTCCCTATTAGTCTAATCACTTTAAACATTCTTTATCTAATCTAATAAAAAATATGGATTAGCATTGGTTATTATTTCTGCATTCTTCTCTAGAGATAAAATCATTATCTGGTTTAATTTTCTGGACTTCGATCCCTGTCTTTAGCTATAATTACATGTTATGAACTATACACTTTTATTTACCGAGAATTACGAACTGATGTGACTGTTATTATCGGATTTTCTTTTCACTAATATGAGGTTATCACTTGTGAGCTCTTGAAATTGTGACATATTTACTTTGGATGTTAGTAGGAGTTGCTTCTCAGCTTTTTCTGTAGAGCTCTATGTTCCATCATCTTACATACAACAATACAGTGTTTCCTTTCCTCCTATACAGGAGGAGGGTCTGATCAATATTACCCATTCAGTACACAATCGATTATAGATCTTGGCCCAGTTCCACGTGCAAAGGATGGAAACCAGGTGATTGTACATTCTGCTGTCACCTGGTTTCCGTCTCACCTCGTCCAAGAGGCAAGTCATACAGCATCAGCAACATAACCCAACAGCACACTATGGTTCTACTACTATCATATTGGGACCACCCGAAAATTACCTCATCTACCCGTGTGTATTAAGTCAGTAAATTGCCTGCGTTATCTGAACGATTTTCCTACTTTGCTAGATGAAAAACGCAAATTTACCGGGATGAGAGATTGCCATCTGGCTTAAGCCAGCCACGGGAGAAAAATAAAAAGCTTATAAAAAATTCCTAGCGTCATTGACGGCATTTGAATCCGGGTCTCTTACACCCGGTGTGGGGGAGGACGGTAATTATAACCACACTGTGCTACCTGTACACTACTATACTGATTATCCTTTATCTGTACAAAATTTCCACACCATGCGGTGGGGTTGATATAGGCTGGCTGGAACACACACACATATATACCGGGTGGTTATAAAATAAGTTTCCCTATTCTGGAGATCCTAGTGGCAAAACCGTTAGAGTTAGCGCTGTGAAAATCGGTGGGTATATCATTTAGGGTATGGGGAAGCGATTTGTAGAAGAAAAAAAAAAAAAAAAAGTCCAAATTTCCGCCACCCCGGGAAAAACGGCGCTGCGCATATGTAAAAGTTGCCATTTACTTCAAGACATGCTGCTCACGCAAATGACATCCTGTTAGATAAAAGCAGAAAAGCCAACGCCACCTTATAACCATTACGGCTCTTACAAAAAAAGGAACGTGCTCTTTTAGTAAAACTTTTCTACCAGAATAGTAACGCTAATGCAGCACTAAGTGAATATCGGAAACTTAAAGGTTTGCATAAAGGACCTTTGACGTCAGTGGGGTTCGAAAACTAATAACAAATTTTGAAGCGACCGGGGTAAAAAAAAGGTAAAGTACAGCCATTATCAACCCACTGCAGGATGGAAGCCTCCTCAACAATTCATGCTGAGGGAAATGGACCATAATCTGCCACGCTGGTCCAGTGCGGGTTGGCAGGTCGACCGTATTCAGCAGTCAGGGGTTTGAACCCCGCTCTACTCAAGGAGCGTGTGCTACTGTACTCACGCTCCTGCCCACTCGGCTACGGAGGCCGTGGAGTTAGGTGTAATTCCAAACAGGTGACGACCACGTATCGGAACGGAGGTAGTGGATAAAGTGGCAGTTGCAATGGCTTCCAAGTCAGAATGCGAAACACTACCAGCCAGTAGTGCCAGAGGTGTGTCAAGAGACTTGTACCTTCCTTGGTCTACTGTACGTAAAGTGCTTCGAATAATTTTGCGCTGATTCTCCTACAAGGACTGAAGCCTTGTGATCAACAACAACGAATTAACTTTGCTCTACGCTTTCTGGCTCCTATGGAACTTGACGATACATGGGCTCGAATGATCTTGTGATCTGATGAGGTACATTTCACTCTTCATGGGGATGTAAATGCACAAACTGTCGAATATGGGGAACTTCTCGTCCATCTTCCGTGCATGAAAGATCACTACACTATACTCTAACGTATAGTGTGGATTCACAGCAGAGTTTAACATCGGAGCATTTTTCTTTGAAGAGTCTACACCTGATGGTCCCGTAAGGTGTATTGTACTGCGCCCTTCTAAGCGATCACAGTATTCCCGCTCTGCAAGAAAGGCAATGCTTGAAGACCGCAGTGTTCATGCAAGATGGTGACCGGCCCACGTTGGTCGACAAGCGAAGGAAGTGCTCCGTTCAACATTCGGAATCATTTCTATCGCATCACATCATTTCTAGAGACTTTCCGCAGTTCTGGCCAGCCCAATCAGCAGATCTCAATCCCTGTGATTTCTGGCTATGGGAATACCTGAAAGACAGAGTTTACTGTGACGACATACAGATGCTTGTCGATTTGAAAGCAAGCATTAAACAGCATGTAGCCAACATCCCCAATGAGATGCTACACGAAACTATGTCGCATACAGTCCTCCGTTTTCAGAATATCATCTCAAGTGAAGGAAAACACATAGAACAATATCTGTAGATTTCTAAGTTCTGATATTAGGCCTGACGTAGCCCAGTGGTCAGGAGCGAGAGTGCATAGCACGCGTTCCTTGAGTGGACCGGGATTCAAGCCCGTGATTACTAAATACGATAAATATTTGTATTGACGATTTATTGTAAACTCTACTGACTTAGTTGTCGTGCCGGAGTATAAACAGAAAATTTATTTTATTTATTAAATCTAATCCTAAGTGACAGTACCCTAAATGACATACCCACCGATTTTCACAGAGCTATCTCTAACCATTTTGACACTAGGGTCTCCTGAATACGGAAACTTATTTTATATCCACCCGGTATATGTAATATATTGATATAATATCGGTGTGTAGATGCACCATAGACAACTCTTAAGAAACTACTTTGTAGTTTCTTAAGAGTTGACCTACAAATGATGCCTACAACTCTTAAGAAACTACTTTGTAGTTTCTTAAGAGTTGTAGGCATCATTTGCTCTTTCTCATATTGTGCTCTGCCTTCACGACGAGTTGCCATGATATTGCACTACCTCGAATAAGTAACGCTTCACTAATAGAGAAGATGATTGTTACTTATTCTCAGTGAGTACCACCACCCAGACGTGTTTCAAGGCTATTGGCCTATCATCAGTGGGTGGGCAGATACCCCGGTATTGCAGACATGACGACCCAGTTGTGAAGATGCAATATTTTACATTATTTTAAATATTGTAATATATTGAATAAAGGATATCGTGTGGAATATTCATAACAAAAAATATCATAATAATGGAGTGACAGTCATTTTTAATTTTTTTATCCTGATCGGCTAGGGCCAACTGTAATGATATGAGGTAATCCCCCTTATGCAAGGAATAAAAAAAAATTAATTTCGGCACTTATCATGGCACCCCATTTTATCACGTGTATAAGCAATTTGTATGTAGTGGCAGAATCATGCTGGCGGTATATTGCTAGGTCCCCTTTGGTTACTCATGCTGGAGGTGTGTATGCATCATTTCTGTATACAGCAGAAAAGGTATACACAAGCCAAACTATAAGCAATTTGTATCTTGTTACTATTAAATTATAAATTTATAATCTGGGCCTTTGACTACACGATTTCCAGTTTAGAAGGGTAAATACTCATTTTTGGAAGACTAACATACTATACAATACGGAATCCATTTGTACATTACATTATTTCGAATATAAAATACAAATCACATATAAATTACATTACTTCAAATGCAAACAGTTCAGTTTCTTATAACAACTCAGAATAGAAAGATATTCATAAAAGAGTCTACACAGCTAACTCTTTTATGAATGCCTCATTATCCTTTTGTACATGAGTTACTCGAGATCAACCTTCTCTCTTATTAACTTAACACTCATTGCATTATTATTATTTCTTTTTTTTTTTTTTTGCTCATTGACAACAGCCAATTCTCTTTCAGAATTTTTCATCTTAATACATTTATTTATGATAAGTGCTGTTGCATTGCACTTATCATACATAAAGTTTCGGTATTGAGGTATGGTTTGTTTGATGTCATACACTGCTCGACAAAATTAACAGAACACGTAGAAAACATGGTGTAAATGGTGCAGCTTGCGATGAAGCGGGACAAAATTTGGTATGGCGGTGTACCATAGAATAACAATGAAATGAGAAGACAGCGAGAAACAGACAAGTAAAAGGGACATTTATAGAGATTGTACAAAAATTACCAAAAAGGTCACATTACAGAAGTTTATACAAGATGATAAATATGGTCACATGACATCACTAGGATGTATGATCTCCTCCAATGGCTAAACAGGCCTGACAGCGGTGAGCCATGCTCGATATAAGGATGTCTATACACTTCTGTGGCAACAAATCCAATTCTTCCAGCAGTGCAAACCTTAGCTCACTAAGTGATCGAAGCTGTCAGCGTGCAATGCGACGCCCAAGGGTGTCACACACATGTTCGACCGGATTTAAGTCGTGCTGATCGTGCTGGCCATGGCAGTCGTTGGATATCTTTAGTATCAAGATATTCCTCCACCACTATGTGCAGTGGCGTTGTCGTGCATGAAAAGAAAATCTGGGCCAATTGCACGCTTAAAAAGTCGTACATAGGGTTCGAGGTACCGCACAGTTACGGTATCCCTATCAAAAATATGAAGAGGACTGCGGCCGATGATCGTTGTTCCGCTCCATACGAGAACACCGCCTCCACCGTGGGTCCCTTTCTCTGATGTTGGAGGGATGGTACTGCGTTCCTCGTTGTCTCCAGATGATATAACGTCTAGAACCTGTTCGTAGGCTAACACAGGACATGTACCACATTTGTCAGGGCTCCAAGTCACATGTTCATGGCACCAGTTTCGACGAGCTCTGCGGTGGTTTGGGATTAATGGGATACAAACCACTGGCTTCCTTGCGTAGAGTCCATGAATTGAGCCTTTTTTAACACAGTCCAATTGGAAATGTTTTCACCTGTGGCAGCAACCTTAAGAAACAGTAGATGACAGGACACCGTAGAGTACCGTCTTGCTGTTAGAGCCAGATAGCAGTCTGTTCTGGTTGACATAGTAGCCGTTAGGCCAGCTCGTCTTGTAATAGTTCATATCTCCAGAAACTGATTCCCTAGTTCCGAGACGACACTGCTTAACACATTAAGTTAACGTGCCACTTGCGGCTGCCCGTCAAGTCAAAGAATCATCTAAACGACAATGACTTGCCATACTCAGTACTGGAGATGTTGCTATTCCACTGAGAAAGACATAAAAACGGAATATGGTCGCAACCAATGTTTTTATAGGCATGAATAATTTGCAGCTCTGTAAGGTGGTATATCGATTTAGCATTAGTAGTAGCATATGATGCAAGAAAGTAAGCTTATACACCATCACCAAAAAAAAAAAAAAAATTATATATATATATATATTTTACCTATCTATTCCCTCCAAACGTTTGTCGAGTTCTTCCTTAAATCTATTTAAGCTATCGACTTCCACAAAGACAGATAGAAATTTGTTCCAGCAATCAGCCACTCGCTGGCTAAAGGCAAATTTCCACACATCTATTCTGCAGTTTTCTTTCCTCAATTTGAATTTATGCCCCCTCAAGTGCGCAATCTAAGCAAGAGGAAGAATCTCACCAGCATTGAGCTTGCACAAACCAGTCAAAGCCTTGTGCACAGCAATCAGATCACCTCGCAGGTGCATAGTCTCCAGACTCTGCAATTTGCAGAAATTAAGCATTTCTTGGTAAGAGAACCCATTCCCCCCCCCCCCTCAACAATCTCGTTGCCATTCTCTGTACTCATTCCAGCAACTGTACATCCTTCCTAGAAGGAGACCTCCAGACCTGTATGCAGTACTCAAGGTGTGGCCTGACCATTGCCTTATACAAAGGGATAATCATTTCCTTATCCCTGCTAGCAAAATTACCTTATATCATTGACAAAACCCTATGAACTGTCCTGGCAACTTGTCTGCACTGCTCAGAGAAATTCATATCTGATTGCACAATTACCCCCAGGCCTTTTTCATTCTCTATTATCCTGAATGAACCACACAGTTGGTACGCTATTCTGGGGTTACGGCTACCATATGTAGTAATTTTCATTTGTCAATTTTGAACTTCATGCCACCTCTCAGCCCATCCGCCCAACTTTTCTAGATCCTGTTGCAGTAGCGTACCGGTTTAACAACCCTGCCAACCTTTGTATCATCTGAAAACTTGGACAATAAGCCTGATATACCTTTATTGATAAATATAAAAAGCAACAATAGTCCCAACACTGAACCTGGGGACTCCATAACAATTGTCCACGAAAAGCGGTATACATTGATTAGCACTCTCTTCTCCCATTCAACCAGCCCTTTATCCATAGCAACAACTTTCCCTTAATAACACACTGCTTCAATTTGTACAGCAGTCTTTTTTGTACAACAGTATCAAAAGCCTTGCTGAAATCCAAGTATATGATATGAAAATATTTTTTGCGTCCAGTTCCTTTGTGACCACATGGAAAGATTTCCCCATAACAAATCCATTCTGTGTCTGAATTGTAACTGCAGTCTTGTTTAGATGATCCTGCATTGGTTCTTTAACCAGTCACTCCGTTATTTTCCCCGTAACAGAAGTTAAACTAAGGTCTTTTTTTTTCCCTTTTTTTTTTTTTTTGGTAGTTGTTGGCGCATCAGCTTCTGTGGCCATAATGCACCTCCCAAGGTTTTTGCAGTACTTTGATCCAAGCGCGAGGCGGGATTCGAACCCGCGACCTTTAGGTTACCAGGCAGGCACTTTACCCACCCGGCTAGCCCGGTCGGCAAACTAAGGTCTAATTACTCGTGTCACCCTTTTATCCCCCTTTGTGAATTGGGGACACATTTGCACATAACCTCAATGGCTCACGTCTAGTGAGAATGGGCTTGGCACACCCAGGGTCCTGAGTTGGATGGATATCATCATTTTTCTCTTTCTTGGTAATTCCTTTCTATTTCTGACACTTGTTTTTTTTCTCTTTCTCTCTCGCGCACACACACGCACGCACGCGCACACACACACACACAGGGTAATTCAGATTTTTTTTTTTTTGGCTGGTACAGCGTAAGCCTCACGCTTCCTTGCACCATATGGCTAATAATAATCACCAGTCCGTGGAGACCCTACTGTGTCCAAGGATGCTTTCATAATTATGGATAAGGGTTTGCTTACTTCCTTTACTGCCTCCCTTAACATAACTGGATAGGTTCCACCCATCCGAGGTGCCTTTGTTATGTTTACATTCAGCAATTTCTCCTCCACTTTGCTCTTAGTTATTAATCATTTAGCTCCCTGTTATAGTTTGATAAACTTCTGGTCTCCACTTACCCTACAGGATTCCTCGTGTGAATGAAGATGCAAAATACTCATTTGTCAGCTACCTGAGCAGATTCATCAACAGTCGATATCAAGTGGGCCAATCTGATTCATCCCTTTCTTTTTAGATTTTACATAAGTAAAGAAGTCTGTGCTGTTTTTCTTTGCATCCTCTGCCAAAAATTTCTCATAATCTACTTTCCTAACCTCCTTTGTGACTTGCTTACAGACTAGTTTATATCTACCATAGGCTTCTGTGTCGCCTGATAATTTATATGTATCCCATGCATTTTTTTTCTCTGCCACTAGTCTCATTAGTTCACCATTTAGCCCTAAACCCTGAACAGCATTTCTCAGTTGGCACAAAAAGTCCAGCGGCCTCCAAGATTAATTCCTTGAATGCACTCCATTCAGAATTTGCTGTTGGTACCATCATTTGTTGGTCCCTCTGTACAGAATTTACAAACTGTTCGAGACCATCACAGTCACTTCTACGTAGTTTATTTCCAATAAATCCTTATTTGATACAAACTTTATGTGCGAGTTTCAATCAAACCTCCCCCCCTGACGTCAGTTACATCTCTAAGCAAATCATATACCAGCATACTGCCACCCAGTGGCTCCTTCATCCGGAGACCCCCA
The DNA here is from genome assembly GCF_048544385.1 of Mastigoproctus giganteus. Lineage (NCBI taxonomy): Eukaryota > Metazoa > Arthropoda > Arachnida > Uropygi > Thelyphonidae > Mastigoproctus > Mastigoproctus giganteus. Next base: position 84,181,552 of record NC_143585.1, read on the forward strand.
ACTCCCAATGCGTAAATAATCACTGCCGACAATCGGACTAAGAGCATTACTCCCTCAGGCAGCCTCTCGAACATGCTGTTGTAGAACACAGTCATCCAATAAATCTACAAAAATTTGATAGTGTGCGAGTGACCCAGCCACAAGTTCTAGTCAATATCTGGAAAGTTGAACTCCCCTATTATACGACATTCTGATTTACTGGCCCACTCTATTTCTCTGTACAATTGTTCATTGTACTCAGAGTCATTAGGTTTTTATCATATTCATTATTAGGATTTTATTATAATCAGCTTTCTATTGGATAATCGGAAATTGCATGCCAGGATGCCTGTTATATCAGATATTCGTCTTGGGTGAACACTGTTCACAATAAAATATTGGTGAAAAACATTTTGTTCTGTTCATTTTGTCGAGCAGTGTAATTATTTCAATATTTTTATTTTCATTCCTACAAAGTTAACAATACTCAGGAGCACTCCTCTTTTCCCCCCTTTTTAAAAATTTAGTTTATCACGATCTTATGATCTTTCAGTTAAACATGGGACATTCCTACTTTCAAATATCGGGATAGGAGGAATACTTGTTTTTGGTTACTCCACCTTACAATGGAGAGTGGAGACTATGGGTATCCATTCAGTAGCTACCGCAGGATTTTCTTGTAGGGAAAAGGTTTCTACTTACAATTTTAAAGACACTTATGAACTTATCTGCTATAGGCTCCTCGGCACTAGGCTGGTCAGATTTCTTCTGTCACTCTAGAAACTGTTTCGGGCTTTCGAAATTGGTATTATCACAATCAGCCGACTCGAGTAATAAATACAGGCTGTATCAATTCCTACTTCACTTATTTAATATAGCACTCATATAGAACCATATCCTTGCACTAAGCTAGAGTCTGCAAGCTGCTTTGAGCAGGACATTCGCCTCACAGCTCCAGATTTGGAATCTCTACTCATACCGCGCGATGGTTTCTAACCCTGTTTAAAACTTTTAGTGAAAGTTTTGATTTGTTTATTAGAATTCGTCAGAAAAAGAAATATAAAATTGGCCAATTAGACTGCTTTCTTTGCGTACGTCACCTCAAACGATTTGCTTACTTTTGAGGGGTTTCCTAGCCAAATACTTTTAACTCGCACTCCTACATACTATAATCAGATGCATCTAATTGTGATATTGTAGCCACTCGCTTAAAGTCAAGGTATTTTAAAGCAGTTCTATGCATTTTCTTATGAATCGGGGATTAGAGAAATAACTTGTGTCGTAGTTTATTCCCAATCAATCCTTATTTGATACAAGCTTTATGTGTGAGCTTTAATCATCATGTAGCAGCAAAAACACTACATTATTTTGAACATGGGGGGGAACCATGATCAAAATAACATAGTTTTCAGTCCATTTAAGCTTTTATGCCTATATGAGACCACCTTTATGTGTGACTACTATAGAGGGACACATCGGGCATCCTGGCTGAATCAAGCTATGTGAACAACTTTTATCAATGAAGCTATCCTCCCCTTCCAACTCCTCTTCTCAGCTGCAGTTCAATTCAGGGAACTGTCCAAATTATAAATATACGAGCACCTTGTGGCCGATAGATAATGTTAAAATGAACAAAAACCTAATATTCTATATTTAAAAATTTTTGTACAAAATTAATCTTAACAATAACTAAGCATTATGCTTACAAGTTTTTATATTTTTATATTTCGCTTTTCAAAGTGCTAACAGATATGGTCAACAGGGATGCACTGGCTCTGGACAAAGCCCTCGTGGGTAGCACAGTTGGCAGAATCGCCGTTCTCCCCAAACGGGGTGGAAAAGACTTGAGTTCGAGTCCCGTCCAACTTAAGTCTATTCCACCGTCGATTACTTGAGGAATTTTTATGGTCCTTTTTCACAACGTGGCTGAGTTAGTTGGTGTCAGGTGAGGGTCGTATGGTTTTCCTACTTGAAACTAGGTTTTTCGTCCAGCAAACAGAAAATAGACCATAGAACACACGCAATTTGCAGACAATATAAATGGAGCAATATGTCCTTAGTCGCTGATGCTGCTAAAACCCTACTATAACCAGTGCCGGACTAAGGTGTTTCCGCGCCGGGCAGAATGACTTTTCGGCGCCCTTTACTAAGGATATATGTTTCCCCCCCATTTCTTCTGTTTTTGGCGCCCCTTAAAGAATGGCGTCTCGGGCAAAGGACGGATTAAATCCCCTTCTAGTCCGGGCCTTAATCCGACTCTGATTACAACAACAGCGCTGCACAAAATACTTTGTATACACTAAATAGTCTCGGGAAAGGGCCCTGCTAGTCCCTACCTTAATCCGGCTTTCACTACAACAACAGCTCTGCACAAAATACTTTGTATACACTAAATAGTCACTTTATTCTACACCTACCTATTAGTGAGCAGATCTCCTTTTAGCTTTTAGAACAGGTTGGATTCAGCGAGGTGTCGAATTAAGTGTGCCACAGGAATGCTAATCCATATTGACTCAATTCTTTTCACAGTTGCAAATTAGTATTAGTAGCAGCAAATAATGCAAGGAACAAGCTTATATAGCATCAGTCAAAAAAGAAAAGAAACGCTACCCACCTTATTTGTACATTCCTTCTAACAATTTGTCTAATTTTTCCTTAGATTTATTCAAGTTTCGGGCTTAAAGCAAATTGTCCCACAACCATGGGACAATTTGCTTTAAGCCCGAAGTAAAGGGCGCCGAAAAGTCATTCTGCCCGGCGCGGAAACACCTTAGTCCGGCACTGGTTATAGTAGGGTTTTAGCAGCATCAGCGACTAAGGACATATTGCTCCATTTATATTGTCTGCAAATTGGGCGCTGGCAACATGGTGCCAAGGTGCAAGTGCACCACCTTTGGATTTCGAAGTAAGACACAAATTTTAATATTTTCATTAATTTATTTTGATGAAATTTGGTGAACAAAAAATTTATTCCTACATGCACCACCTTGAAAAATATCCTGCTGAAGCCCCATGCCTACAACCATCCTTTTTTAATTTATGTCCCCTTAATGTGTGTCGTCCAAGAAAGTGACGGATGCCATCAGCATTTGGTTTATTCCATCCAGACCTGACGTAGCCGAGTGGCCAGGAGCGAGAATGCAGTAGTACACACTCTTTGAGTTGACTATGGTTTAAGCCCGTGACTGCTAAATATGATTAACGTTTATATTCATGATTTATTGTAAACTCCTCTGACTTACTCGTCGTGCAGGTGCATACACAAGAATATTTAAGTCATAAAGACATTGATCAGCTCACCTCGCATGTGCTTAGAGAAAAGCAAAAAAAAAAAAAAAACAAACCGAAACTATTATTTTAAGGCCACCCGAATAATTAAATTCATCTGCCGTGCTTTGTCTTATGTCTGTTAATTGCGTGTGTTCTACGGTCGATTTGTCTGTTTTGCTGGGCGAAAAACTCCAGTTTCTGGGAGGAAAACCTTGCTATCTATGCCTGAGACCGACTAACTTAGCCACTGAGTGAAAAAGGCCCATTAAAGTTCTTCACGTCATCACGGGATTCGAACTCGGGCCTTTTCCACCTGGTGTGGGGAGGACGGTGGCGATACCACTGTGCTACCGCGCAGACTAGAGTAAAGCAAACAGATTATTCACAGATTATTCAAAGATAATCTGTTTGCTTTCCAAGAGCTACACAGCCTTCCTAAAATGAGGCTTCCAGACCTGTACGTAAGATGCAGCCTAATAATTGCCTTATGCAACGGGACAATGACCTCCTTGTCCCTTCTGGCAAAGTTCCTGTATCACGTGTTCCTGTATCACCTGTTTTATATTCAACAATATAAAACAGGTGGGCTGATACGTGGAGATTCCTGCATGTTTGCAATTCAGTGCTAGAATAGGCAAAGTGAAAGGTTTAAGTGACTTAAAGTCCTCATGGAAGTCTGTCAATGATATTGACAGAACTCCAAGAGCTGACCTAGCGACCTGTCTACATTGCTCAGAGAACTTCATATCTGACTGCAAAATTACCCTCCCAAGTCTTTTTCTTTCTCCACTACCTTCAGTTTGGTACCACCTAATTGGTAAGTTAATCTGGGACAACTGCTGCCCATATGCAGTACCTTTCATTTGTCAATCTCAAACCTCAGTTGCCGCCAATCTTATTGCAGCGTCCACCCTTCATATCACCTGCAAACTTGGACATTAAATTTTATGTCTTCATCAATATCATTAATAAATATTGAATATAATAAAGGGTCAAGCACTGAACTCTGAAGAACTCCGCTAATAACATTAGTCCAGTGCTCTGCCTTCTGCCAGATGCCATTGGCCTCTTGCATCAATGAACTTCTTTCGACCGTTGAATTACTTTACCCGGATGTTAGTTATTATACAACCGTTGGGTTGCTTTACCCGGATGTTAGTTATTATACAACCGTTGGATTGCTTCACTAGGATGTTAGTTATTATACAGCTGAGACACGGCTGTATGTGGAGCCTCCAGCAGAGTTGCGGTTTCCAAGATACTCTACCAGCGTGTCTGGTATTAATTATTATAACACGTTCAAAGTCACTCAAACCATTAAACTTCTCCTTTCTTGCACTGAATTGCAAAGTGCAGCCGTTCCCGCGTATCAGCCCACCTGCTGTATATTGTTGCATACTACGAACACGTGGTGCAACTATTGAAGAAGCGCTCCATTTCATGAAAAGGGTAAGTTTACCTAATGAAGTGGCCACTCAGTTTGGTTGTTGTTGGGTTCTAGAGCGTCACCGATTTAGGCGATATCACAACATTGTGTATTATGTCTGTACAGTTTGTATCCACAAGCCAATTTGCATGTTGTGCGTGCTGAAAACCCAGAATAACTCACTGGGAAAACGGTACTCCCCACCCCCCTGAAAGCGGCTTAATACAGCCTCGATTGAAGTAGACTGTAGAAATTCCTCCAGCCGTTGATGAGAATAGAACCCGGACCTCTCCAAAGGGGCGACAAGCGACGAAACCACTGTGCTGTCACAGAGTTGCAACTGAGCGTAATTAATAATGCTGTGAAATCATTGAAATCAATATTTCGCTGTTTTCACTATTTTTAACAGCAGTTTGTGTGTGTATTATTATTATTATATTATATTAGGGTTACCCGTAATTGATTACGTAACCCGTATTTGTGTCTGAATTGCGTGTGTTCTCTGATCGATTTGCCTGTTTTGCTGGACGAAAAAACCCTAGTTTCTGGGGGAAAACCTTACTATCTACGCCTGAGACCGACTAACTCAGCCATGGAGTGAAAAAAGCCCACTAAAGTTTCATCGACGGGATTCGAACCCGGGCCTTTTCCACCTAGTGTGAAGAGGACGGTGAGGATATCACTGTGCTACTCGCGCAGACAGTTTGTGTGTAGAATTTAGTGGGTTTTCCAGACTATATTTTATGTGTAAGGGGTGATCATTTAATTCGGGGACTGGTGCAAGGTTTTATGTTTACCCCTCAAACTTTCCATAACTGCTGCTAGAGGTGCTCTGCCTGATCACTACTGAGTAGACTGTGTACGCATGCCAGTAATTGTCGAGCTAGTGTTACGTGAACAGTTTTTTTTATCCGCATGTCACTGATGATAGTTTTGAAGCAAGTATCATGTCAGACACAGAGATGGAACAGCGATATATGATTCGTTATTGTGTCAGACGGGGCTTAAATGCATCGGAAACTTATTACTTCACTCATCTCTTTAAAAGTTTCCGATGCATTTAAGCCCCGTCTGACACAATAACGAATCACATATCGCTGTTCAATCTGTATGTCCGACGTGATACGTGTTTCAAAACTATCGCCAGTGACACGCGGATAAAAAAAACTCTTCACGTACCACAATGTCAGGTCCTGTACGGCTAATATTGTGCAGGCAGTAATCACTGTCATAGGTACCGACGTTCTTCCACATCCCCCTTATTCATTGAACTTAACCCCGTGTGATTTCTTCCTTTTGCCACGTCTGAATAAAGCTCTGAAAGGCAAACATTTCATTCTGACACAACGATGCTCGCAAAGCCACAACTGAAGCACTTCGCAGTCTTTCGAAAAATGGTTTGCAAGAAGCATCTAATGCGTGGGTACGACGGTGATGAAAGTGTAAAGTTCAAGGGAAAGTATTTCGAGAAGGAGAAATCCACAGAAGATTCAGATACCCCAGGGGCTCACATCTGGTGAGTATGGGCATGGCACACCCAGGGTCCTGAGCTGGATATCATCATTCTTCTCTTTCTTGGTGATTCCTTTCTACCTCTCTCTCTCTCTCTCTCTCTCTCTCTCTCTCTCTCTCTCTCTCTCTCAGGGTAACTCGGATATTTATTTTTTTTTTTTTGCCTGTGCAGCATAAGCTTCCTTGCACCATATGGCTAATAATAATAATAATAATAATAATAATGACAATAAGATCGTGCACCAGTCCGCGAATTAAATTTTCACTCCTCGTATTTTCTAATGTTATTGTTTGAATTGTTCTGATTAAGCAGGTGTAGTTATTATTATTCGTTATTATTATTCTTATGTAGTCAAGCGGCATGTATTTCATGGTCAGTTTACCTGTTTGCTGGAAAATTGGATTCAAATTTCAAGGAAATAAAATCATGCAACTCACGCAGGTCAATACTGAGCCAGTCTCTTGTGACAATAACATCGAGAAAACAATAATGAGTTGGAAATGATATAGGCCAAATGGCTATAATGAAAATGAGTATAATGAATAATTTTACAGACAGATTGGTCACTCATTCAGTGGGAAAATATTCCGGGCGTTTTTCAAAAACTGGCCGAAGTAGGTGGTCTTGTGAACTGCTCTGGCAAAAATAATACATTTAAATTAAAAGATAGAAAGAATACACAATACATTAAATTACAATCAATATATATTGACAGCTCATTGCTTTGGTTACTTTGGTGTCACACACACACACACACACACACACACACACACACACACACACACACACACACACACACACACACACACACACACACACACACACAGTTGCTCAAATGTGCACCCGTACATAAGACGTAGGACCACCCACTACTTGACCCACTTCAGTAGTCCAAAGTTGAATCATCAACTGGAGTTACTACAATCAAAACAGTTTATAGTGTAAAGGTTTTAGAGGATAATAATACAACTGGATATGAAATTCCCTCAGGAATCCAACAGTACTGCTCATACGCCGCGTGGAATTTGATCAATTAAATGTATGAATTTTTTCCGATGAGGCGATAGTGTTATCACATCTGTAGTGCTAGTGACGTGTTTTGCACGCCTAGAGGTTCCCCACAAATCCATCGAATGTCACTGTAAAGAAGCATGAACACAGCCAAGTGTAGTGAGTAGTGAGTGTTTTGCAGGGTTCGTGTTTAATGTGGTGGTTTGCTTGTATACACTGAGTGATCACTGAATTATAACCACCCCTATGAAAACTGAATGTGACCTGTTGACCACGTGAGGTATGAGAGTGCGGAGTTAGTCGACTTACTTAGCATAGATAAGGTGTCAGTGGTTCAATAGGTAGTAAAATTCCGAGCTGATGGGCAAAAAGGAAGAATTTATCGGACTTTGATGAAGGATGGATTGTGGGTGCTCGACGAGCTGGTGCTTCGATTTTCCAAATGGCTGAAATGGTGGGGTGTTCGAGAGCCGCCATAGTTAAAGTGTACCAGGACTGGCGTCAAAATGGTCAAACAACGACCTGATGGCAAATCTGCAAAGGTCAGCGAAAGGTTAATGTTAGAGGTGAGCGCCGGGTCCGACGACGCGTACAGGCGAACAGGCGCAGCACTGTTGAGGAGTTTACTACCCAATACAACATGGGCCAACCCGGAACAATATCTGTCATGACCATGCATCGCACGCTCGCACGTATGGGCTATACCAGCAGACGACCCCTTCGGTATCCTCTCCTAACCATGGTTCATCGGCGTAAAAGACTCGACTGGTGCAAAGAACATGCAAGTTGGAGTTGGACCTTAGAAGATTGGAAGAAGGTGTGCGCGTCAGATGAGTCATGATATTTACTTCACACCGTGGATGGCGGTGCACAGATTTGGCGTCGACAGTACGAGGTCCTTGATCCATTATGCATGGTATCAAAAGTGCAGGCCGATGGAGGCGGTTGTATGGTGTAGGGCATGTTTCACTGGCAGGAACTTGGACCCCTGGTGCATGTGGAACAACGTATCAGTGGTCTCCGCTATCGTTAACTGCTTGCTGACTGTCTACACCCCGCTACGTTGCACTTTTTCCTGAATGGCAGTGGTGTCTTCCAAGATGACAATGCACCGAGCCATTGGGCACTTGTTGTGCAGAAATGGTTTGAGGAACACAGTTCTGATTTACAGCACATCAATTTGCCTCAGAACTCCACCGATATCAATCCCATAGAACACTTGTAAGACACTATGGAAAGGCATATCAGGCGTCTGGATACATCAATCACCTCCATACTTGCATTGCTGAACGCATTACACACAACTTGGTGGCCATACCTGCCAAACGCTTCCGACATCTTGTCGAATCAATGTCACGTCGGATAGCTGCTGTACTGAGGGAAAAAGGAGGACCTACGAGTATTAAGTAGGTGGTCATAATTCAGTGATTACTCAGTGTATGCATGGCATCTTGAATACCTTATTAAGGTCTGAAAGCATCATTTTTTGGGAAAGATGAGGATTTATATTGAAAGGGAACGAAGTAGGAGGTAAAACAGCACCCAAGTCTACTTTTAGGGCCCCAAACTACTGCTATTTTTTCTGTTTATTCATGTACAAATTTTTACTTTGGCTCCTTTTGAATCATGGTCCTGTCAGCTGGTACATCCATAATGCATTCACTGGTCAAAAAATTAGAAACCTTTATTAACTGTCTAGTAGGACCACTTTTTGATTGGGTTGCAATGACATGCACGCCATGGCATGGATTCCACTACGTATCTGAGAGAATCTAGCTCCAAATCGTTTGGCACATTCTTCCATCAGGATATGTGACAGCTGCTGTATTTTTTTCGGTAGCGAACTGAGAAGCCGAATTCCACCAGCCAACCTAGCCCAGACATTCTCAATTGGATCCAGATACGGAAAATTAGGCGACCGAGTTAGATGGAAATCCCGGAAATGTATCTCAACCCATTCAGATATCAACCAATGTTCCTCAACCTATTCAGATATCATGGTATGGAATTGGTTCCTAAACCAATTCCATACTATGAGATCATCTTCAGCCGCTTGAGGGGTGAACACAAGGCAGTTTGAATTCCTGGTTTCTCGAAGTTCACTTCACACTTTCACCCTGCAAGTGAAGCAAAAAAGCGTAAATCGAGACTTTTCAGACTCATGGTCTTTTTCCAATATTCCATAGTCCAATGCGGGTGGCGCCACTCTCCAACTTATCGATTTTGTACAGAAAGAAGTGGCTTTCAGAGTAACCCAACTACCAAATCCCAGATTTTTTTCAACTTCCACCACATAGTTCAGTTAAATGAGCCTTTCTTTGCTTAAATTAAGTTTTTCTTCCATTTTCTACACATTGGACCGTCTATTCTAATGCACAATTCTAATGCTCGTTCTTGAAGTATCGACTTTCTGTCGCATTTCTTCCTTTTAGAGCTGCATTCTCCTTTCGTCTTCCGCTTATTATATATTTTTGAGATGGTTGCTTTCGATACACCAATAATTTTTATTTTGTTTTCTCAATTATGGTTCCTGCTAAACGTGCTCCACAGGAAAGCGTATACAGTATTTATCTGATACCAAGAAACTTGTGATCATACCATGCGACAACTGACATTTGCATACTGTACATGTGCAATACTAATGCTAATATAATTATTTGTTGACCCCAGTTGTAAAAGGTTTCTAATTTTTTGACCAGCATTGATTTTATATATATCAGAAAAGCTCAGCTGAATGTGAATGCTATCAAAATATGCTACATATACACTATGCTGCGATTTTATTAGGTATACCCCTGCTGTGCACACAAATGATTTGTCCCACAACGTTGCAAGTCACATGACCACAGTTGTGGATATTAATGCAGCAGAACAGCCTTTCTAGTATCGGTTAAGCGTACAAACCACAGCAAGAATGGGGAAAAGGAGTGATCTAACGGACTTCGAGCGGGTCATGGTAGTAGGTGCAAGACGTGCTGGACAAAGCATCTCTGAAACGGCAGTTCTTCTGAGGTTTTCACGCACCACAGTTTCAATGGTGTATCGAGAATGGTGCAACGTACAGAAAACATCCTCTCAACGGCACTCACTCCTGTGGAAGAAAATCGCTTGTTGATGAGAGAGGTCAGAGGAGGATGGCTGGAACTGTGCAAGCAAACAGACGGGCTACAATGTTGCACATCACATCATAATACAACCTTGGTGCGCAGAACAAAATATCGTAACGGACCACTAGTCGCACTTTGTCACCAGTGGGCTACAACAGCCGACGGCCACATTCGTACCTTTGTTATCAATGAAGAACAAGAGAGCATGCCTCCTGTGGGCACAGCAACACCAGCACTGGACTATCGAGGATTGGAAAACAGTTGCTTGGTCTGATAAGTCGAAGTTCCTGGTGCATCATGCCGATGGAAGGCTCAGAATTTGGCGAAAACAACATGAATCCATGGACCCGTCATGTCTGAGACGACTACTGTGCAAGGTGGTGGTGGCAGTGTTATGGTGTGGGAAATGTTTTCTTGGCACACGTTGGGTCCATTGGTATATCCATAGATTCACGTCTGAATGCCACATCCTACCTAAACATCGTTGCTGACCAAGTGCATCCGTTCATGTTGACAGTTTATCCTCAGTCAGATGGTTAGTTCTAGCAGGATAATGCGCTGGTGCACAAAGCCCGAATCACTATGGATTGGTTCCAGGAACACGATAATGACTTTTCTTTGCTGCAGTGGCCCGCTCAGTCCCTGGATCTCAATCCTATTGAACATCTTTGGGATGAGCTGAAAGGGCTGTTTGCTGCAGGCTTATACCTCCGTCGAATCTCAAGGAACTGTGAGACACACTCATGTCTGCATGGTACTCTATTCCTGCACAACGTTTTCAGCATCTTAATCAATCCATGCCTAGATGAATTTAGGCTGTTTTTAAAGCTAAAGGAGGCTCAACACGCTACTAGATAGATATACCTAATAAAGTGGCAGCACAGTGTATATTTATTATTATAATTTTAGATTTGTTTCCAGAGTTTCTAGTCTCAGAGAGAGAAGTGGTTTACATGGCCACACAACCAAATCCTAGATTTTTCAACTCCCGCCGCATAGTTTGGTTGGAAATGGGCCTTACCTTGCCTTAATTTTTAAGTCGTTTGCTGCATACTGAAACTGCCGTTCTGATGCACAATTCCCTTTAAATTCTGAAGTCTCGTTCTAGGAGTGCCGACTTTCTACTGCTGATTTCTTCCTTTTAGAGCTACGTTCTCCTTTCGCCTTCCACCCATTGTACAATTTTGATGCACCTGTTCCAACATATCTGCATCCACCTAAAACAAGGCATTGAGACCTTTATGCAGTGTTCAAGATGTGGCCTAACCATTACCTTATACAGAATAATAATTACCTCCTTATTCTTGCTGGCATAATTCCTGTATGTCATTGACAAAACTGTATGAGTTGTCTTAGCAGCCCATGCGGTTTTATGCACTGCTCAGAGAACTTTATGTATGATAATTATCCTCCACTTTTTGGAAATGGTTCGAGGCTACACCCCATAATAGTGGAAAATTCAGAGCTTCTGAAAACGGATAAGTTTTTTGGAAATTTTTGACGTTTTTTTACTTAATTAACATACAGTGGCGTAGCTACCATGTAGGCAGGCAAGGCAATTGCCCCCGGGTCCTTTAGGGGCCCGGCGCCTTTGGATGTCTCCTCTCTTTGCAATTTTCATTAATTAAGTAGGGGCCCGAACATGTTCTTTGCCTCCAGGCCGGAAAAAGTGTAGCTACGTTGCTGTTAATATACTAAATTGTGTTTCTTAAATTGTTTAAATATTCCTAGTCACGTTTTAGTTCTCCGCTACCTGAATTTCAATTGACGACAGTCGAACTGAATGGCGAAATCACATAATCTGGTTCTTAGGAAATTGTTGAGTGGATTCCTCCTGTGCTCTTTAACAATCATTAAAAAAAAAAAAAAAAAAAAACAATCGTCGGGCTCTCTGAATCCATCAAGATCGGTGGTGTTATAGTAGATTCGCAACTGTTCAAAATACTAATTTGAGTTTTTTATTATTATTATTATTATTTAATTGTCATAATGGCTGTAGCATGTGTTCTAAAGCAAATGAATATACGTGACTAATTTTTGAAAATATGATGTAGGTTATATAATTGAACCAGGGCCAGGAGTTGTCACAGGCTTTGCCAATTTATTAGAATATTGTCTAAGTATAAATTTTACCCTAAGTTGGGGGGTGCGCATTTTTTTTTAACAGGAGCTGCTATATAAGCTTTACATCATTTTATTGTAACTTTCTTTTTGTAAAAAAAACAAGATAAAAATAGAAATTTATGTGGGTAAAGTCGAAACAGTGGATATATCTCTAAAATATCATTTATTATATTTCTAAGAAAGAGCTTCATTTAAAATACCTGCTTATGTTTATTATTTTTTATAAATTATTTTTTAAATGATGTAAATTGTTGATAATTTGGTAATCGCTCTAGTGAAGTACAAAGAGCTACCTTAACTAACTGTACCGTCTGTCTCCTGTTGAGGTTCAGTTTATTAACGTGAGAGGTCAGCACTATGTGTGAAATACTTATGTCAACGCAATGAATGGAAAGCAGAACAACTATTACGAAAGTAGTGACCGTTCGCGTGATATAATCTCTGATTATATTTGTATTTTACAGGTGTTTTATGTATATTTTAAAACTGTAATTGTATATAGAATGGCATTATGTGATAGTGATGTTACTTGAATAAGTTATTGGTAACCTTCTTTTATTTAGGTGAGTTAGTTTCTCTTAGTAAAAGTGTTAGTAAATCGTTTCGCAATTGTTTTACAGGCACAATCAGTTCGTTTACTTTTATCGGAAACACTTGGAGTTGTGTAAAACGTAGAGCATGTTGTTATGAAATAATGTATATGCTTATAGTTTAATACCTTTACGGGAGGCGTTTTGTTGATAATTGTGTTATTTTATAACTTAACTGATTATGGTTTCGCTTTCATTTAATATTATTAATTATTAAAGTATTTCAAATTGCCCATGACCAGAAAGTCGTCGTCTTAGGTTATCTTTATGAATTAGAGCATTAGTATTGGCAAAACAGGCAAAACAAACTTATGTAACCTCTGGGGGAAAAAAAAAAATAATAAATAAATATTTTAATTTCTTGTAACCTCCCAAGTCACTAGTTCCCAATCTTTTTCTCTTCTTGAACAACCTCTTGAATAATAAGTTTGTGAGGCCCTCGTTTTATAACTTAACTGATTATGGTTTTTCAGTTAATATTATTAAAGTATTTCAAATTGCCCATGACCAAGAAGTCTACGTCTTAAATTATCTTTATGAATTAGAGCATTAGTATTGGTAAAACAAGCATATGTAGCATCCGGGAAAACAAAAAAAAAAAAAAAAAAATCAATTTTTTACCCCATAAGACACTAGTTCCCAGCCTTTTTCTCTTCTAGAACACCTTCAATAATAAGTTTGTGCAGTGAGCCCCTCGCCTTTTAAGCTACATCATTAGCTTAATAGTTTTTTAAATATGCGCCGTTGGAGAGGGGAAGGCCTCACCTCTCATTTATGATGCCCCACTGAAAAAAACCATTGTGTGTGTGGGGGGGGGGGAATAAACAGTACTTCTATTACCATAGATTCATATTTGTGGTGTAGTACGCTAGGAAATTTTCTGAACAGGTTCATTTTTGTATCATTCAATGTAATTTTGAAATTACTTTGCCTGAATTTTAGCATATCTTAATAAATATGCAACTAAAGGAAAAAAGTTATTCACCAAGGGGTGATGTTATGATAGGTATTTTCATATATGAAAGTGAAAACTGGAGCACATCATCAGCTTGCTATCCATTAGACCAGTGGTTTCAACCGGGGTGCCGCAACAACAACATTCCAGGGGTACCACGTAATTTGAGTATAAGTTACTTAAACTTATTTTTTTATTATTTTTTTTTATTTATATGTTTCCTTAGTACCTCTATATAAAGAATAAAATTATTATATACTGTGTATATATAATTTGTATTATGAAATAAAATTTTTATAACTGTATTATTGTAATAACTATCATATAACATCTATTTTTTAATATTAGATATATATGTACACACACACACACACACACACACACAGGGAGAGAATTGGATCTAACAAGCAAAAAATTGAGTAGGGGTGCCCCAAAATAAAATAAATTAACTTAGGGGTACCGTTATTAAAAAAAGGTTGAAAACCACTGCATTAGACCATACACATTGGCAAAACATAGAATCAGTTATTATCCAAGTTAATAATTGTACAGTTATTGGAAGATGACATAATGGAAATTCCATAGTTAACTACAGAAATTTTCTTCACATTTTAGATAGCCATTTTGCTGCTAATTGCCTCATCAGTGTGAAACTATACATTTGAATGAAGGACTCCTAACGAAAAAAAGTTGGGAGCAGTGCTATAGTCATGAAATTAGCAGAAGGTATACTCTGTGAATATTACATATGCAGAGAGAGTATACTGTGGTTATTAATCAAATTCCAGAGGGTATATGGTGTATACCTGTGTGTGTGTATTTATATATCCAGAAGGTATATGCTATTCACCAAAAAAAAAAAAAAAAAAAAATCCAGAGGGTATACATTGTATACCCTCCCTCCATACAGCCCTGATTGGAGTACTCATGCAGTACCATCCTGAAACATTTAGGTATCTTGGGTGGAAAGACTTGTGCACCCCTCCCCCTTCATAGGTAATGAAATGCACAAGGAATTTTAATTAAATTTATTTTTAAGCTTCAAAACTGCAATGACATAATGAACTGTAATTGAACAACATATTACTTTCAATACTATATCATATCTTACCCATAATTTACTTGATCAGAATGAGATTATAAAAATATCAGTAATATTATAATAACATACTCTAATTATTTCCAATGAGAATACAATACACACATTTTGATACACTAATTAAAACTGTCAATTTTTATAATTATTGATCTCATAATTTACATGACTATGAAATTATAACAATTGAAACATTGGTCTTTCCATTAATTAATGCTTTAATCAACTGAAATCAATAACATTTCTTTTAATGTATCTTCCAAGATTTCATGTCAGCAAAGTTATTAATAATTTCTGACAAATTGAATTTTGCTACTGTGTCATTTTCGTTAGAGTATTGCCAGAAAATCCAATCTTGTCTCTGTCACGGTCGATCGCAGGTATCTTTTACTCAACTTTAACTTACTAAAACTTCTTGCCACAGTTATAGGAATGGTTAGTATAATTTGCAATGCAATCCATAAGTTTGTTAGCATATCTTGCACTTTGTTTGAATTTATAAAGGTCAAAATACCTAAAGCATTATCAGGTACATTTTCAGGCAAAAGTACCACTAATACCTCAGTTGCTTGACATAACTCTTCACCAGTTACATCACATTCATTGATATCACCAAGTTTCATTTCAAGTTTATTGTACCTTTTTTTTAATGATTCCTCATGGCCTATATCTTTTTTGATATTGTACAAAAAACTCCAGTTATCATAGAACTCTCCCATTTGTTAATCTTTCCTTTCTGTTGAGGATATGATTGCATTGTCTAATATTACATTAAAAATATTGTTTTGAAATAATTTTTCTTTGCTTTCTTGTAATGACTGGTCATTAAAATCATTAAGTTGGGCAAATTGGGTATTTCTAAATTTGCATTTTACATTTAATCTTTCTGCCAAACATTTTGCTGATCTCAAGGCTTTTACATACCCAGAGACTATTTCTTTAGAAATTCTGTACAATTCTTTAAGCATGGCTGTAGTGCCTATGTCCATATCAGGGCCCTGTACTGATTTGCATACCATATTGATTTTAAATAAAATATCATTATACATGTAAAGGGTAATCAAAAAAGCTAAAATCTTCAATTTTTACTATTAGATTCAGCTTCAGATGCATCAGTGGATTCAGTGCTTGGGTTTTCAGCTAACTCAGTTAAGGCATTCCTTAATTCTAAAATTTTTAATAGCTTTAATGCTGTCAACTCTATATTCCCACCTAGTGTCACACAAAGGTTTAGGGATGAAGTGTTTAATGTGTTTCTTCAGCAATTTCCACCTATAAGCTGAAGTTGAAAACAATACATATTACACCAAAAAAAAAAAACTCTTAGAAAATGTTGAACTTGCTACACTGATCCCAATTACTAAATTTAATGAATGACATCCTGAAATGCTTGAGTTCAATTTAAAATTCTAGCCTGAACATCTTTGTTTTTGCCTTTCATATTGATATCATTGTCATAACCTTGGCCTCTGAAATTGTGTAAATCAAGTTTAAAATCGTTAGCATTTGAGTGATTGATTCATATATTCCTTCACCTGTTGTTTCTGAGAGTGGATAGAAAGAAAAGAAATAAATGAAATGTTCTTGTATTTTGATTTTGTCAATGTTTACAAATCTGATTGTTAATGAAAGCTGGTCAATGTGACTGATATCTGTAGTGCAATCGAGTATTATGCTAAAGTACTTTGCTTTCCTTGCTCGCTTCAGTGTGTTTTCCAAAGAAGTGTTTCCAAGTAAATTGACCACTAGTTTTGAATAGTTTTACTGTAGTAATGTGCACGAGTTTCACATGATGTTATTTGCCGTATATGCTCACTTGTGACTAAATCAAACTTGCGAAGTAATTCCACTAGACTTTAAAAAATGGCCGTTATGTGGTATAAATAATCTATCTGAAGATTCACGGAAAGATGGATTATTTTGCACTAAATATAAGGTTATATTTATTAGCCTCTCTAATACACTTCTCCATTGTTTTTTTTTTTTTTTTTTTCCCTTTCTGTATACCTAACCGAAAATTCTCATCTAGCATTTTACAACTTTTAATATGTAAACTTGTTTAAAACCAAATTTTGTAGCTTTTTATGTGTTGAGGCACATCTTCATGCAATTTTAAGCATTCAATAAGATGTTTCCTCATTCATTCATTCCTTCTTAGCTAAACTACTTCTACTCAAAGGATCGAATAGCTTACAACAGAAGAAAAACACTGCGTTTTAAACTCTGGGTACAGTAATCACTGTTGTAAAATTGTTTCACCATCCCTCATTTTCCTATAATACATGGAATTTGAAAAACTACGATTGCATATGTCTTTAGGAAAATTAAAATCATTTTTAATAACTGATAGGCCAATCTGTACAATATGATCTAAATCAGAACTAGATAACTTTATTGGGCCATGTGCCTGTCATATTTTTTCGTTAAATTTGTTTCATGAGAATTAGAATTCAACGTATAGTATTATTCCCAAGAATTAGAATTCAACATATAGTATTGTTCAAGTGCACCCTTTACATAGTCAGTTTCACATTACTATTATCACAAACAATTTCTCTTTTGTCTTTATGGTCTCCTGATTTCTCAGTTACCATTTCTACCTTCTCTGTTGTGTTTTCTTCATTTCCGTCATTAAAAGAGAACTGAGCATCACTAACCAGCTGGGAAGTCCCAGTACTTTTATAGCCCCAGGGGCTCACATCTGGTGAGTATGG
Source organism: Mastigoproctus giganteus (assembly GCF_048544385.1). Classification (NCBI taxonomy): domain Eukaryota; kingdom Metazoa; phylum Arthropoda; class Arachnida; order Uropygi; family Thelyphonidae; genus Mastigoproctus; species Mastigoproctus giganteus. The sequence continues at coordinate 84,199,337 of NC_143585.1, forward strand.
TCTTGGCACACCCAGAGTCCTGAGCTGAATATCATCATTCTTTTCTTTCTTGGTGATTCCTCTCTCTCTCTCTCTCTCACAGGGTAACTTGGGAATTTTTTTTTGGCTGGTGCAGCATAAGCCTCAGGCTTCCTTGCACCATATGGCTAATAATAATATACTTGGGTTACTTTTGGATTTCTAATATCTTCTCCAGTCTTATTTTATGATTTTGTGCTCCTGATAATTTCTTGGTTACCATATGGGCTGTGTGAAAATAGAATTATTTATTTTAAGTTTTAAGTAATTTCTTATTTAAACAGGTGTGTTTCGGATATTTCAGATAATTACTGCTCCTTGCGTACTCTGACAGGGCACGCCTGTCAGATTTGTTCTCTAATTTTTAGAGAACAAATGATTCATCTGGTAAGGTAAAGGTAAAGTGCAGCCATTATCAACCCACTTCGGGATGGAAGCCTCCTCAACAATTCATGCTGAGGGAAATAGACCATAATCTGCCACGCTGGTCCAGTGTGGGTTGGCAGATCGACCATATTCAGCAGTCAGGGGCTTGAACCCCGGTCTACTCAAAGAGCATGTACTACTGCACTCCCGCTCCTGACCACTCGGCTACGGAGCTCAGTGAATTATCTGGTGCTCCCCCAAAATTCGGTGCCCTGGGTGACTGCTTGCTGCACAGACCTGTACTGTACTCATGTTTTGTTAAACTTTGCAAAACCATTAAAAAAAAAACTCCTGGTATAAACTTAAATTGAATTACTAATTTGAATGAAATCAGAAGGAAATGGGGTCGGCGGAAGTACTAAAACCAAAGGTTACATTGGAGATGAATCAAACAGCAAGAAGGATAGTAATAATGCTTCCCAATCCTCAGATAATCTAAGTGAAAAGAATGAAGTATAGAGTAGCCCATATGTCAGTTTACTAATAAATGATTTGTTCATTTTGAATGTCTTCGTTTATTGACATTAATATTATATTTATACGTTATTTATAACATTTACATGAATCATTCAAAATGTTTTTAGTAATTTACTTCCTAGTAAATTATATCTCTTCTGATTCTACTGCTGCTTATGTATATTTACGTATGAGTGGAGAACTTGTGTGAACATATACTTTGTCCTAATTTTTAGCTTTTTCCAATACTATGCTTTCTTAGGGACAATGATTATTTGTGTACGTCTCCAATATGATTGACCTTTAGGATCTCTGGAGAAATTTGTTGGGAATTGTTCTGGCTTGCTTTCAAGATCATCAGTTTCTTAAAGTAAATATTCTTCCATATTGAGGCATTATTTACAAAGAAACCAATTTACAGTATAGTACTAAACAAGCAACTGACCTAAATCCTGTTTAGTACAAGTGCACATGTGGCATCAGTAAGAGCGATGTAATGTTGTCACCTGTAGGTTTTGGGATCTTATATATGGAAGTACTGTATATGCTTAACTTTCTTTACAGGTAGTTAAGAAAAGGAGGAATTACCTCTATGATGTCTTGTAAAACATTTCAGTGCTGATATAGTTGTGGAATCAACTATACAAATAGTTTACATGTATTCCACACCCTCGTAGACAAAATCAATGATCCAATGCACCACAGAATCAGGGGCCCCACGGACCCCCAAGCCCAACCCCAAAATATATTGAATCACCAACCCTAATCTTTAAGTGAGAGAGTATAATGCGTCTATATTTTAAAAACAATTTAAATGCTTTGAAACTAAATAATGAATCCATACTTTCAACACTTTGAAAACAAATATTTAAAAAAAAAAACACATTAGAATCCTCTGAAACATTTAAGAAACTAAAGAATTTTGTTACTTACCTGAAGTATTGAGCCTTTGCAGCTCTGTTATCTATTAAATAAATAACTTTCTTTATAGTGTACTGTGCAGTGTTATAAAATGTAAACTTAAAAGAATGAGTGGAAATATTGAATTGAAAAGTAGATGATGTTTCTTAATGCAGATTTTGTAATACTGGATGCATTATATGAGATGTGAAATATTGCTATTAAATGGGGGTCCACTTATATATACAAATATATGATTAAACATGAACTTTCAAGCCAAAAAAATAAAGTTGACTTATATGCATGCTGGAATATACAGTACTTGGGAATTTCTGAATTGGGAAAATGTGTTTAGAAATATGCCAAATAAAAATTTACCATTGGGAATCAGAATCCAAGACCTCTCGATAGAATAGAACATAACATCAACTTAAATAACACTGCCAATTTGTCAAAAAAAAAAAAAAATCCCTTCCCATCATGGGATGACATAATCCCTTTATGGTAATTTCTTTTCAATATTGGTCCAAAAAAAGACTTTACAATGAAATTTCCAAAAATTGCATGTTGCTCATAAAGCAACATGCAATTTGAGCAACCTGAGTTTTTCAAATCTGAGTTTTCAAATTATTTATAGCCTAGTATATACAGTTGGGTCAAACGAAAACCATACCTCCTACAACAAGATTGCTGCATGTATATTCTGCTGAATTTTAAAATACAGATAGCTCTTGACAATCTGTCAACTGTGGCTCATCAGAAAAACAATCTATTGATTCATTAAGCACCTTGGCAACTTTTAAAAAACTCAAACATTTCACCACTCAGTGTTGCAGCAAATTAATGAAAGTCTTAATTTTTGTTATTAATGACAAATTTTAAGGCAGAAAGACAAACAAAATAACAAATTTTGTTGGATACCAAGCCATATAGGATAATAGAAGTGAATTGGCAGCTGTGAGGATAATAGAAGTGAATTGGCTTTGGTTTCATATCAGCATCAATGCCACACACCCCACTAGTGCATTGATTCTCTTTTGACTGCTGTGGCACATTAAACCCTCTTGTGTAGGCTTTCCTCAAATGAATAATAGACTGCAGTGAGTATAGTCCTCCATTTCTCTTGCAGAACAGTGACCATTTGACCTGCTGATTTGGGATGTTGGCTCTTTTTTTCTGTATGTTCTGGTTCATCCTGTGTTCATTCAAATCGGGACTCTGTGCCAGCAATTCAAAATTTTGTATATCCCTGTGTGTGATGGATAGCATTTGCAGTATGCTTATGGAGCTTGTTGAAGCAAATACTGTCTTGTACCAAAAAACTCACATTGTAGGGAATGTGGAATTGTCCTAGGTCATACCACCAGAAATGGGCCCATACCATACATAACCTTGCCTCCTTTGAATGTCATTGTTGGCACAATGCACTCCAGCAACTGACATTCATTTCTAGCATTACTCATACTTGCCCATCTGATTGAATGAGATGCAGTGAGATTTGTCACTCGACAGATCCAGTTTTCATTGCTCTGTAGGCCAATTATGGTATTCATTGCACCATGCAAGGTAAGACCACTGATGTTTAGCTTTTGCACTGCTGTTCTCCTATGAAAACTGTGACTCCTGTTAGTGCCTTTCTTGTTTGTTTTTTAGGGATATCTTCACAAATTTCCATCTGGTGTTGTGGACTGATTTTTATTAATTTGTCTGATGGGATGTCGGACGTATGAGGAGACGTGGTGGGCTGAGACACTGTCTCCACGGCCAGGCTAAAGGTCGTTCTTTCTGTATATTTTGTTATAAGTTGACTGGCTGTTTTGTATTATTGATAAATTGTATTGTTCAGTTACTGATGCAATCGCAGAAAGGAATCAGTTGCACATAGGCAGAAGCCCAGGTTATATTGGACTCAAATGACAAATGGTGTTGTGGAAGTGGGTAGTTTGAATAAATTTAATAAAGGATTAGACATTGTTGGAGGGAATGTACATAACGAGATGAACAACGTTTTCCTTTTGTTTATGTTGTATAAACTTGCTTCTTTGCATCATTTGCCGCAACTAATCTCTACCAAATTGTTGTAATATCCTTCTGAGCATCCTGTGGTCATGTAGAGTTAGTTTCAGTGGTCTTCTCTGCATTGCTGGATAGTGGTATCATCCTGCTTCCATTTCATATTAACATCACTAACAGTTGCCTTTGGATGGTGTAGGATGTGTTAGAAATTGCTTCATTAACAATCGAGCAATCTGACACCCCACAGTAACTCCCCTCTCAGAATCAGTCAGCTCAGCTCTCCATGCCATGATGAAAACAAGTAACTTGTGTGAATCATACTTTCTTGTATACAGTGTGAGACACTTGTTTATCTGGGGAGGTCCTGTGTACTGCAAAAATGGATATATGGATGTTTTTTTTTGGTGGGTAGTGAATAGACTGTCATAAAATATATTATATGTGATGCATTAGTAGAGGCATATGATGCAAGAAAGCAAACCTGTGCATCAGCCAAAAAAAAGAAAAACCCTTTCCTATTTCACCCATCCATTCACTCCAAATGTTTGTCTACTTTTGCCTTGAACTTATATTAATTGTTGACCTCCACTAGATGCCATGAGATATGGCAAGCAGTATTGGTACGACAAGCAAATTATGCCAGCCAAACCTAAAATAGACCACTTGACATTCAAAGATCTCACCATGAAGTTTTACTAGTCAGATTGAATTGGATACATTATAATAGTGTAATCTTATCTCATCTGGGCTGAGGATCCTTAACATGTACTTTGTGTGTGTGTGTTGGGGGGGGGACCCATAACATGGAAGACCCAGCAAATTTCATGATTATATATATTACAACAAAATCTCATCTATCAATCTAATCCAAGCAAGAGACATTTCACCTTTATCCCCCCCCCCACTCAAAGCTGCTAATCTATATTTGCATCCTCTTAACACCAGTTAAATGAATGCACTTTTTCTTTGCTTGATGTATGGGGGAAATAATGGAACTTCCTTTATAACCAATACTCTTGCTTATTATTTTTCCATATTATATGGCAAGTGGCATTTTTAAATGAGAGAGAGAGAGAGAGAGAGAGAGAGAGAGAGAGAGAGCAGTCCAGACAACGTGAAAAAAGTATTAAAATATCCCTCAACTACTTGTACTATGGCCTCGATTGCTAATGTGCAATTAAGCATCCAAGCAAGAAACCAACCGATCATACTATATGCTAGGTTGTGTTCCAACTCTTTAAAGAATAGTGCAGTTTCCTTGCTCTAGAAATAAACATTTCTTGTATTTTTACTATGGTAAACTTGCTGGTGAACATTATTTCACATGCAGGAATTGTGAAACTTCTGGGTAATGTTCACAGGCTTCATATCACTTAATGCATCACTTAATTTATTAAAAATTGAAGGGTGCTATGGTTTCTCCTTGTGGATTTGGAGACTCCATGTTCCCATGACTATCCAGATTAATATCTTTTGTGAGTGAACCATCAATGCAGTCATATTTGTACATTGTTATGCTCACATTGGTGGTCTTTCCTTAAATAGAAAATAGCATTCTCCTTGCATAATGTCATATTTAACATTGCATTGAAATCATTTTGGATATCTTTATTGGTTTACTTTTTTGTGCCATTTGTGAGCCCATATATCAACCATCATCCTTTCGTACAAATTTGTCATCCATTGCTTACATGACTTCATAATACCTGAAACAGACAACTACCATTCATTTGCATTTATAATACATAAACACACATCTGCATTTATTGAAAATAAATTTGTGTGAGAATGTAGGATAATGGAACTTTCTGACAAACCTTCTTTATATTCTTTAACTGTTTTGGTGCTTAACACCAACAGTAATACAAAGGGTACTAGGAAAGTTTTGCAATACAGCTTTGTTTATTTAATTTTTTCAAAGCAATTTCCTCTACATTCAATACACCTCTCCATCCTCCGAAACCAATCTTTAAACCAGTTCTGCCAAGTTTCACTAGGGAGTAAAGCACACTCGTTGTCCCAAGCCCGTAGAAGGTCCTCATCACTGGAAAACCGCCTCCCTTTTAGCTTCATTTTCACATGCGGGAACAGTGCAAAGTCGCAGGGAGCAAGGTCTGGACTGTAGGGAGGGTGCTCGAGAAGTTTCAGTCCTGTCGTGGTCAAATATTCGGTGCAGGCTTTGGCGCGGTGAGCTGCAGCATTATCGTGATGGAGGTACCAGGTGTCCATTCTTGACTTTGGCCGCAGGTTCTTCATAGATCCAATGACTTTAGGCAGGCATTGTTCGGTATACCACTTAGCTGTGACTGTCTTCTGCGTGTCCAAAACGACACGTTCCACAATTCCACTCGATTTGAAAAATACAGCTATCATTTTCTTCTTTACAGATCGGGATTTTCTGACAATTACGGGTGTGTCGTCATCATCAAAGACCCAAACTTTGTTTTGAGCCTTGGTCGGCAGATCGTAATAGTACAGCCAAGTCTCGTCACCTGTTACGATGTTGTTCACATACCGAGATTGTCCCTTATCAAACTTTTTTAACATCTCCCGGCACCAAGTCACACGTCGTGTCATCTGCTCTTCAGTCAGTTGATGCGGCACCCAGAGAGAACAAAGTTTCTTCACGTGCAAATGATCTTGCAGAATCGAACGAATTGCTGGTGCATTTAGGCCCAAAGTATCCTCTATCTGTTGGTAGGTCACTCGCCTGTTTTCGTCAAGCATTTTCCTCACAGCAGTAACGTTTTCCTCCATAACTGACGTTCGTGGCCTTCCCGGCCTCTCAGAATCCTCCAGAGTGAAATTTCCCCTTTGGAATTCTCTATACCACCTGAATATCGTTGTACGATGTGGACAATCATCATCTAGTGCAAGAGTCATTTCTTCTAAGCACTGGTCTATGGTTAAACCACGCACGAAATTATACCGCAAAACTGTCCTTATCTCATTTCGTGACCACGATGCCATCGCAAGCACTTTACACTCTCGCTACTAAAGAATAACTAAGCTCATCGACTTGGCGCGGCGGCTACTATGCACGTATGAACATGTCTCAACATACAGCAACAAGCAGCTTCCTGTGATTCATTGTTGCGTCATATTGCAAAAGTTTCCTAGTACCCTTTGTACTTCAGGCTGTCAAGCACAATTTTTCTACAAGGCCAGTTTCTGCTAGACTTTGTTCACAAGATTCTGAGGTCAAGTGGAGTGCACTTCAAATTAATGGCTGCACAAAGAGATAATTGATATATTGGAAATGTGTTGATGATATAGGTGCACAGTTGCACATTTCAACTACTCGGAGAATGTGTGTGTGTGTACAGGAGGTGTATAAAATAATGGAAATATCTGTGATAAGAGTTATTGGTATTTACTAGTATAATGTTGGGCTGCCCTTTCCTTTTAAAACAGCTTGTATTCTATGTGGAATATTCAAATAAATCTTGAACTAACTTAGGAGGAATACTGGACCATTCTTGGGTGGAAAGTTTCTAGCTCCTTGAGCAATGAAGGTAGAGAAAATCATGTTTCTCACTCTCCTCTCTTCTCCAAATGATGTTTGTCTGGTGATTGTGCAGGCCATGGGAGATGCTTTGCATTGGTTTCATGCTCCTCACATCAAGATTGGAAGGCACCTCCATAGCCAGGTGGGAAGGAGCAGCAGTGCATAGCACACGCTTCTTGATTAGACCGGGTTTCGAGCCCGTCACCACCAAATACGGAGGATACGGAAAGGTCAGGGAATGACCACCGCACTGGAGCAATATGGCCTTAGTTGCTGGTGCTCCTAAAAACCAAACAACAACAACAATCAAGATTGGACACATCTGTCTGTGTATATTAGATCATTATAATCTTGAAACATGACATCGTTTGTGGGAAATAATGTTTGCACTGGGGGATGAACTTAAGTCATTCATATCAAGGTAATCAGTGACAATTTGTCCATTCAGCAAAATGATAGGATCTAAAGAATACCAAGGTAACCATGTTTGACAGTTAATAGTGGAAAATGATTCATGAAAGCAAGCTTATACAGAATCAGTCAAAAAAAGGAAAAAAATTAATTTCACTTTTCCATCCTCCAGTAATTTTTATAGTTCCTTGAATTTATGGAATTTATTCCACAACAATGGATGGAAGCCTGTTCCAACAATCAATCACCCATTGGCTGAAGGCAAACTTCTGCACATCTGTTCTGAACCATCCTTCCTTAATTTGAATTTATGCTCCCTCATGTGCATAGTCTGAGCAATAGGAAGAATTCCATCGGCGTTGAGTTTGCCCAAGTCATCCAAAACACCTCACTCGTATCACCTTGCAGTTGCCTAGTCTCTAGATGCTGCAATTTTCAGAATTGAAGCCTTTCTTGGTAGGAGCACCAACTTTGTTCCTCTCACTACTTCTTGTTTCCCTTCTCTGTATCAGTTCCAGTAGCTCTGATATCTCCCTCAATGTCTGTGTCTAATGACTTAACCAGCACTTCAAATTCATCAAATTTATTTACTGTTTCTAGCATTGGTGTACGTGCACTTATACATGCACCTGTTCTTACTCTTAGTTACCCTAACACACTCCACATATTTACTTGTTCCATGTTGACCCACAGGGAAATTGTACACAGTTGGGACAAGACAGTCAGGATGATACACTGTTTTTCTCAAAACACGTTCTCTCTGATGATTAGAAAAAGTGAACGATCACTCATCTAAAAATGACATTTTCAATTATCAGTTGTTCACTTTTTGTGCTCCCTACATCAGTGCATCCTCTTTCTAGCATTACCATCAGTAACGAGTGGCTTAGCAATAGTGACTGTTATAAATTTCTGCTTTATGAATTTCCTACTGAACTGTTTTGCTAGAAACTAGATTGCTGAAACTGCTTGAATTCTGTAATTATTTTTGAGCCAGTAGTTTTAACTTTTTGGGCTACAATCCTTTTCAGTTTCTGGTGGGTCTCTTTCAGTGAGCTTTGATTTTCTGCTACAGTTTGTTCTGTCCAGTTTTGCTTTTCCATACTTGAATGGAGACAGTGCTTTTGATATAGTTGCTCTGGATACGTTAAACAATGAGCAGGGCTGTAGTGGAGGGTATACATCCTATACCCTCTGGATTTTTTTAGGTGAATAGCATATACCTTCTGGTTTTTGAAAGACTTAAACAAATATTATTAAAATATTTACTTAAAATTAAAAAATAATTTATTAGAATTTGATTCTTAGGCAATACTTATAGTTTTATTATTTTAATATAACCCTCTGGAATTTGATTAATAAGCATAGTATACTCTCTGCATACATATACCTTCAGAGTATACCTTCTGCTAATTTTATGACTACAGCACTGCAAATGAGTAGTTTTAATCACTGATGGCCCTGTTAAATGTGCACCAACAATTTTTGACCTCTTTTTGAATTCAGACAGGTTGGTCATTTTATAGTAATTTTTACAAATGTACTCACTCAGAGCCCACTGCCATTGAAATTTGCTATCTAGCCTACCTTTCTACAGGAAAATTTTCTGCCATAGGTATACACATTCCAGGAACTATCCTGTGTGCAGCCATACATCTCCTTGGAGCTCAATAGTATTAAAAAGTGATGGTACAGGAGTGTGTGCATGTGGAATTATTATGAATTTTCTGGGAAGAACAGGCATTAGGCTTGATTTTTTTTTTTTTTTTTTCATGTGAATGGTTGCATGTAGAGAGGGAGGAACTCTTTATTTGAATGGTGCGGTACCAACCAGAGCTAATTTTCCCTGATAGGAAAAATTGGCTCTGGTTGAGAGACAGATCATAATAAAAGGTTTTTTTTTTTCCCTCAGGATATGTTATAAACATAGGAAGAACAGTTCCTTTTCTTTTTTGCAGTATATTCTAGGAAGATGGGATAACAATGTTCCTTAACTATATTATGTTTTTGTAGTTTTCACTTTGCTAGCAACTTGGCTGTGTTTTATTTTCCAGAGGAAACATTGTAATGAATAAATTTCATTCTAGCATACTCTACATGTGAGTTACTTGCCAACACTGATCAAATGGTAAAAATGAAGCTGGTCTATGTCTCTATGTTGACTTAATAATGCCAGTTTGTAAGGAAATAAAGTCCTACTCTATACAAAAACTCCAAAATGGGAGTTTTTGTATACTGGAGGTTTTCTAGTAAGTCTTCTTTACCGGCCTAAAGTTTTCACAAACTAAAATAATGAATTTAGAGAAGTATAAACAAACCCCCACCTAGTGGAGCAGAGGATGGAAACTCTGCATTATATGTAAAGAATAAATGGAAATACCTGGGAATAAGTAGAATAGAAAAAAATTTGGTTGCTGATGCCCCCATCTCCTCAAGGAACAGTTATAGTGTTAGTCTAAAAGACATTTCTTTGCTAAAGCCTCAGAGTATGAAGGAGTTTAATAATGCATGCGCATTATTTATACTACTAAGGTAGTTTTAATGCATCATTTTAATTATATTTCATATTGTGAATACCTTCACAAAGGGTTGCCATGGTATTGTACTACCTTGATGAAGCATTACTTGAATAAGTAATGCTTCACCTATTGTTACTTATTCTAGGCAGATAGCACCATCCAGACTACACCATTTCAAGGCTTTTTGGTCTCTCTTCAGTGGTGGGTAGATACTCTGGTGTTGCAATAGTGACAACCCAGTTATGACGTATAACTCCACAATACGAGAGATGCCTGATGGTGTGCAATAGTTTAGTCTAAAAGACATTTCTTGGCTAAAGCCTCAGTAAAGGAGTTTACTTATGCATGGGTTAATGCACACACGTCATTTATACTACCAAGGTAGTTTTAATGCATTGTTTTATTTATATTTCATTGTGAATACCTTCACAACCAGCACTACCTCAAATAAGTAATGCTTTCACCTATGGAGAAGATATTGTCTTCTCCATAGGTGATATTCATTTATGTTGTTTGAAGCTGTAAATAGTTGCATATTATTGATTATTGTACATTCATGTTAATTCTTATTTTTTATTTCTGCAACAAGTGAACTAGTGTTTAATAACTACAATATGTGAATTATTTGAAATTAATAGTGACAATGCACATAACTTGGAATATAGCTAAAGCTATATGTTGAAAGTAGTGCTATACAATGAAAACTCATTTCAAGGCAAGTTGTTCTGTTGCGAGAATTAAGATCATTGCATTAACCATGCAGTTTAAATCCTGCTGCTTGCAGAAACAGATGAAAGTACAAGATAATTATGATAAATCTTTACAGTTGTAAATAAGTTCAGTTGTCTGCAGTTAATATTTATTGAAATGTGCTCCTCTAAAATCTTAAAATAGAGCAAGTCTCAATCCCTGTGGGTGCCAGATTTTAAAGAATTTACTGTAACCAACTCTTTCAGAGAGTGGCTATGGGGAGAATATCATTGAAAAACAAATGTGATATCAGTGTTGAGAAATGGGGGATTTTGAAGGAGCATATGGTTTTTGTTGGTGAACTCGAAGAGTATGTTAAGGTAGATGAAGTTGCTTTCACAGCAATACTCATGTCAAAAGAGCTGCTGAGTAAGCAAAACAGTTTTTGTTACCAGATGAAAGTGAAAAAGCACATGGTCTTCTTAAAAAGTTCTTTTTATACTCTGACCTGACCACTACATCAGAAGAGTTTACATTAATTATTTTTGACAATGAATACAATCATTAACTGTATTTAGCAGTCATCCATTGGGCCTGCAGTAACACATATGAAGAAACAACTATTGCATTTGATAATGTCTGCTGTAGTTAAGAATGCATATAAAACAAAACTGTGCAAACAAAATTTGATTCTTTAAATTATTTTATATTAGAGTTTATTATGTTTCCTTTAATGTTAAGACCTTTTATTACTTTGTTACAATTATTTTATTACAATTACATATGGACTATGTATTTAAATTGTTGTTTCTTTTCTCTTAGCTTTTTTTATAAATAAAAAAAAATTTAAACATGTAATATTCTTATTGTTAGATTTTTTATTTTCATTATTTTATTTTTATTATTGTTAGATATATGCACAACAAAAATGCTAAAGTTTTAACACTTTGGCAGACCTCATTACTATAAACCTTGTTATTGCAGACCTCATTACTACAAACCTTGTTATTACAAGACAAATTTAGGTCCCTTGAACTTTTTAATAACAAGATTCTACTGTAGCTCACTCCAGTCATATTTCAGTAATATTTCAATTTTACTACTGTACTACCAATTTTAATATTCTTTTCAGTTTTTAAATTTGAATTTATGTTCATTTTTGATGTTGAAATGGAAAAGGATTTTTCTTTCTATTGAAAAAAAAACTTCAGCTCATCAATAAAAAAAAAAAAAAAGCTTCAATGTTGGCATTACACCTTTTTAATGTTTATTCAATTACATGGAACAATAAAGAGATGGTGTTCTCACCGACAAGATGATGCTTTGAAATTATGTAGTATCATTTGTGAGAAAGCAAACCAAGAGAAAAGCGAAGTAATTATTTTCCTTCTTCAAAAAAATATATACATAATTAAATTTTGTGAAATATCCTCATGCTGTAGTTCACTTTTTATAAATATGAAGACTGCATGTAAATGTTTGTTTTTGTCAGAGTTTCATTTTGTGGATTGCTTGGGTTTTCAAGTTATCCTGGAAATTATTTCCCAACCACTTTGCATAGTTGGATTCTACCGTGTGCATGCGTGCGCACACAGTGTGTTCTCATGATTTCAAGTGGTGATTCCAGAGGTGATAATTCTAAATTAAAAATGTTTGAGCAGCACAGGTTCGATTATCAATGGTTATTGATCTATAGGCATTTGAAATGTTGTCCAACTTGAAGGAGAGTTGTATTGGAAAAAGATTACATTACATTGTAAAGTACAGTATGAAACTGAATACATTACATTACACAGTTTAGGTAGTTTAACCTATAGTAATTGTTCAGAATGTTTGCTGTCAGCAGGAATCGCAGCTTATCTTGTTTGACTAGGAAATATACACAAAATGCATCTTCTTCATTGGAAGATAATTAACAGTTTATAACATAGCACAACCTGACTACAGTTATTATTTCATTGATGTGCTTGCTGGCTTGCCAAACATGTCCATAGCTTTGTAACTGTTGAGATTCAGACCCTTGTTGATAACTTTTCATTCCTAATGACTTCAGGAATCACCACCTGCAGTTAAGACAAAGGTGTTGGGCACTTTGTAGGTCTTTGTGGCCAATGACCTGTAGTAATAAAAATTTTCAGCCAGTTGACTTGCCCAAAGGTTGCCCACCTTTGTTCTCTTACCTTTTGGAAATGGTTATTCCTATTTGTTTCTGTATTAATCTTTTTTTGTCATATTCACAAGTGTTAAGTGAAATATATGAAAGCTCACATTGATGAGCAACTTTGTTTTGAAGAAATCCTTAAGATTGGAGTTATGCTATCCAACTGAATAAAAGCACTGAACTTTCATTAATGCTTCATTGAAGCATGTTTTATTTGTAATAATATGGATCTTTAGTTAGATTATATAAAATAAAAGCAAGAATAAAATTTACATCATTTCTAAGAATAATTTTTTTTTTTTTTTAAGGTTGTGATGACGGAATGGCAAGAGGGTGGTGGTTCTGTGCAGCGTTACTGCGCCGACACTCCATCCAGGTTTTGAAAACAGTAGTTCTGCTGTTTGCGGTTTCCTTCTTATGGCTCCAACTGCGAATTGTTAGTCTTAAGCCAGATTTGTTTCTCTCACAGAAGACTAAGTCAGGAGAAACAGATACATTTTTTGCCAATTTTAGTGCCATTATAAACTCAATTAACGTTACCATGCCTGGCACACTAACTGCACTTCATCACTTAGTTCAACAAATAAATGAAGAACAAGAAATATTCAATAGTCACAAGTTTCGTCCACTGCAAGAAGGAGATGTAGTGATTGTTGTCCAAGTTCACAACCGAGCCCAATATCTTTATGCTTTGATTGAATCTTTGAAGCAGGCATATGGCATTAATCAGACATTACTAGTGTTTAGTCACGATTTATATGATCCTCACATTAATGCTTTGATTTACAGAATAGATTTCTGTAAGGTTAGTATGCTAATATTTAATATATATAATAGAAATCATGATTGATAGAATGAATCAAAACTTTTTTTTTTTAGCTATGCCAAAAAACAGTTTACAAAAAAATATGTAATGCATTCAGAAGGCTTCCAGAATGATTTTGTTTTTATTTTTTTTACATTGAATAATATTTCCTTCAAAGTGGTATCTTTGAGCATTAATACATTTTTTTGCTAGTGATTATAAAATAATTTGATGGAAACAGTCAAACTACAGGGTTTTTTAAATTCATCTAAAGAACATTAAATATTGTTCCTAAACAAATTCACACTTGAACTATATTTAGCAGTGTTGAAAAATTCATGCCACAACATGTTCAGTGTGTCTTCCATGTTTATCAATAACATTTCAGTTAGAGTATAAAAGTTGTAAAGAAAATGCTCCATTTCCTCCAACACATTTCTTCTTCCGTGCAGTAATTGCTCAAGGATTCTTCTGAAATGCTGCCTTCGAAATAATCACATAGGTTTAAGTCAGGCAACATTGGGAGCCATGCCAGTTCTTTTCTAGAAACCACCCTGTTAAAAAAATTTTATTCAGGAACTCAGCTGGAGAGTATTCAGTGTTGCCAATGAAATCTGCAAACCTTTCTCTACAGAGTCATAATGTTAATAAGAAAAATTTGAAGCTTATAAACTACAAAGAAAAACAATATGATGAATAAAAAATTGCCTGTGTTGACAAGACTTTCCCTTAACAAACCCTGCTGTGTCTGAATTATTACTCAGTCTTGTCTAGATGATCATGCAATGCATCTTTAACCAGTGACTCCATTATTTTCCCTGGAACAGAAGTTGAACTAACAGGTCTGTAATTACTCTTCTCACCCTTATATCCCCCCCCCCCCCTTTGTGAATTGGAGATACAATTGCACATCTCCAGTCTGTGGTGACTTACCCTGAGTCCAAGGATGTTCTCATAATTACAGCTTAGGGTTTGCTTACATCTTTTACTGCCTCTTAATATCCCAGGTGCCTTTTTTTATGTTTAACATCAAAAAATTCACCTACACTTTGCTTTCAGTTATTATAAAATCATTAAGCACCCTGTTAGTTTGATATACTTCTGGCATTTCACTCCCTTAATAACGTTGCATGCGTGATTGTAGATGCAAAATACTCATTCAGAATATCAGCTATCTGAGCAGGATCATCAAGAGTTGAACCATCGATATCAAGTGGACCAATCTGATTCATTCCCTTCTTTCTAGAGTTTGACTAAAAGTCCTTGCTGTTTTTCTTAGCATCGTTTGCCAAAGGTTTCTCATAATCTGCCTTTGCTTGCCTAACTTCCTTTGTGACTTGATTACAGACTAGCTTATAACTATCACAGGCTTCTGTGTTGCCTGATAATTTATATGTATTCCATGCATTTTGATTCTCTACCACGAGTCTCATTAGTTTATCTGACATCCATTTAGGCCTAAACCTTGAACAGTATTTCTTAATTGGTGTGAAAAGCCTTGTAGCTTCCACGATTACTTCCTTGAATACTTCCCATTCAGAATTTGCTGCTGGTAACATCATCAGTTGATCCCACTGTATACAATTTAAGAACTGTCTGAGACCACTGTAGTCGCCTTTATGGAAGCAAAAACCCTTCCCTTTACTCCTGATGGTAATAATATCTTTAAGTAAATCCCACATCAGTACACTGTGATCATTGCCACCCAGTGGTTCCTTTAGGCAATGGTCAGGCCACACCTTGAGTACTGCATACAGGTCTGGAGGCTTCATTTTAGGAAGGATGTAGAGCTGCTGGAAAGTACAGAGAAGGTCTGTGAGATTGGTGAGGGGAACAAAAGGTTACTCTTACCGAGAAAGGTTTAAGTTCTGCAAATTGTAGCATGGAGACTAGGCACCTGCAAAGTGATCTGATTGGGATCACCAGGCACCTGCAAAGTGATCTGATAAGGCCTTGAATGGTTTGAGCAAGTTTAGTGCTGATGAGATTCTTCCTTTTGCTCAGTTTACACACCCGAGGGGGCATAAATTCAAATTGAGGAAAGACAGTGTCAGAATAGATGTGCGGAAATTTGCCTTTAGTTAGTGAGTAGTTGATTGCTGGAACAAACTTATTTTTCATTGTGGAAGTTCATAGCGTAAATAAATTCAAGGAAGAACTGAACAAACTTCTGGAGTGAATGGATGAGTGAAATGTTTTTTTTTTTTTTTTTTTGTTTGTCGGATATTGTTATAAGCTTGCTTTCTTGAATCATATGCATCTACTAACGGTAAGTAAATCTTCAGATTCTCTGTTCTTAATATCGTAAGTAAATCTTCAGATTCTCTGTTCTTAATATCATAAGTAAATCCTCAGATACTCTGTTCTTAATATCATTACCTTTTGATAAATAAACCTTGGTTTTCCAATAAATGTGCTAAGGCTGTTCAAGAGAAAAAATGTTGCATATCGTAATTGGCTTGTTTCTAATTCTTCAGTTTCGTTTTCTGCCTACACCAAAGCTTGCATCAATTGTAAAGCAGTTATTAATCAGTCCAAACTAGAGTTTGAACAGGCTAAGAGTAGAAAACTTGCTTCTTGCCTTAATGGTAGCCGAGCATTCTGGTCTCTTGCCAAAGCTATTGGCCGCAACTTTTGCCCATCTCTGCTTCCACCTCTGTCCAAACCAGATGGTTCTGTTGTTACTTCAGCCAAGGATAAAGCTGACCTGCTAGCATCCCATTTTTCTTCCAACTCATGTATTAATGATCTTGGTAAAACACCTCCCACCATTCCCAACACGCTCCATTCAATGCCTCCTGCAGTCTTCCATCAAAAGGATGTCAGGTCAAAAGAATTTTGACGAATCTTGATGCTAAGAAAGCTCCAGGTCCCGATGGTATTTCTCCACTTGTTCTCAAAACCTGTGCTCCTGAACTTACTCCTATTCTTTGCCACCTTTTTTCACTTTCTTATTCCAAAGGTGTTTTTCCTTCTGCTTGGAAATTTGCTCATATCCAGCCAGTTCCTAAAAAGGGTGACAAATCCCTCCCATCCAACTATCATCCCATTGCAATTACTTCTACTCTTTCTAAAGTAATGGAGGAATCAATTAACCACCAACTCTTAAACTACCTAGAAACCTTCTGTCTGATCAACGATCGCCAGTATGGATTCCGTCAGTGTCGATGCACTGGTGATATTCTGGCTTATGTTACCCATTTATGGACTAATTCAATGGAAAGGTTCGGTGAAACACAAGTAGTTGCTCTTGACATCTCAAAGGCTTTTGATAGTGTTTAGCATAAAGGTCTTCTAAACAAGCTTCCATCTTATGGTTTGCCAACTGTTTTTAGTAATTGGTTATTCAGTTTTCTCTCTGATCGTTCACTGAGGGTGATGGTAGATGGCTCTCTGTCTTCTAACTTCTCCACTATTGCCGGTGTCCCCCAAGGTTCAGTTCTTTCTCCCACTCTTTTCCTCTTGTATATTAATGACCTTCTTCCATTGACTGGAAATCCTATCCATAGTTTTGCCGATGATAGCACATTGCATTCCACTTTCCATTTTGAGAAACCTTGTCCTGCTCAATCAGCTTAAACTTCTCGAAAATCTGCTATCAATTTCTTAAATGCCGATCTTCAGGTAATTCTCCAGTGGGGCAAAGACAACTTAGTTGATTTCAACCCTTCTAAAACTCAGTCTTGTCTTATATCTCGCAAAAAGGATTCTTCTGCTCCTATGCTTATCTTTAGTGACACTCTGAATTCTAGGCAAAATGATATCTCTTTTGGGGGATTACCCTGACTTTTAATCTCTCTCTTGGCACAAGCACATTACAAATATTGCTTCCTCTGCATCTAAAAAAACTTGGTTTTCTCTTTCGCTCTCGGCGTTACTTTTCTTCCAAACAGCTGCTCACTCTGTATAAATCCAAATCCGCCCTGTCATGGAATATTGTTCCCACATCTGGGGTGGTGCCCCCAAAACCTCTCTCAGGCTTCTTGATTCCATTCAGAAGAGGGCAGTTAGGTTAATTAATGACTCGTCTCTAACAGAGTCTCTCCACTCACTGTCTCATAGACATACTGTTTCTGCTGCATGCCTCTTCTACAGATACTTCCATGGGCACTGTTCTTCTGAATTGGCTTCTATAATTCCCACTCTCTCTTTCAAAACAGTCCGAACATGTGCCGCCAACATTCATTTACTGTCCAACTTCAAACTCACAGAACCAACTTTTCATCTTCCTTGTTTATTCATTCAACTGCTGTTTTCTGGAACAACCTGCCTTCATACGTATTTCCTGAAAATTACAGTCTACAGAAGTTCAAGTACAATGTCAACAAATATCTTCTTTCGTCCTTTCAATCTCCAACCCAAGCACAGCACTAAGTACTATAGGTTCTAATACCTCGTGTTTGGGGTTTACATAAAAAAAAAAAAAAAAAATCAGTTGAATTGCATTTTGTGTCCTTAAAAATAACCATTTTACAATATCATTAATTTTTACTCTTAGTAGACATACCCTAGTCATATTCTACCTGCCCTTTTTGCACAATATACAGTCAGTCCTCGTATAGCACGATAGTTGTGTTCCTAGAAACCCTCGTGCAATATAAACAGGCCCTATGGGAAAAATAGGGTTAGGTGCCAACCACCCAAGATTGAACACAGATTTGTAACTAAAACATTACCAAACACAATAAATAATCGTAATAAAATACTTACATATTTTATTACGACTATTACGTAATAAAATATTGCTAATGCTTTTGCTTCTATCGTAAGCAACTTGTTTTTTGTTTGGTTTTCTATCCAAACAGTTGACAGCCATTGCATCCCTTCCAATTCTTTGTGTCTTAATCTAATAGATTTTAATTACACTTTGAGTTGTTCCTGCTATGAAAGTTGTTTTTATTTTCTCCACATTCTTTGTAATTCTCGGCGTTGCCTCATTTAGGTATGTAGCACGTGCAACACATGGTCTTTCATTTCGCTCAAAGCGTTTCACAGTTTCATATTTTTTCGTTATCGACAGTGGTGGACTGGCCATAAGCCTTACTGGGGAAACCCCGGTGGGCCGGAGGCCGGTGTGATTTTGGCAATAAACCGTAATATGAGGCCACTATAAATTTTCCCGGGTAAGAATTTTTGACCCAGTCCGCCTCTGTTTATCGATATTGCTTTTTTTTTTTTTTTTTTTTCCCCTCTCTGAATCTGCAGTGTCTTCACCAGGATGCTTTCTTTGCACACCTTTTTAAGTATTTTACTCATTTTTAGGGAATAAAGCACAATTACAAAACGAGGAGGCACGCTTGATACACATAAATAAAGCTGCTTGCGTGTAGCAACTGAATAAACAACACCGTAAAGGCAGAGATACACTATTAACACCTCACATTTTACTAAAGCACATTTCTAGGGGTTACTACCATAAAACAATAAAAACAATTTCCAGTTGCGTTTCTGCTAGTGGAATCTGTTATAAACTGGTAGTAAACTCGATCTAATTGCATTTGCGATTATACCGATAGCTGGAATTGTGTTGGTTTTTACGTTATTATGGTGAAATATGTTTCCCCTTCACTGATATAAAACACAAATACATTTTCAGAATCTTCTCTTCATTCCTATCGTGTTGCGTTCAGTTGGGATGATTCCACGTTCGACTGCCATTTCTTATGAACACAAAGGCGAATCGTGCATAAGCGAATTCGGTTCGTGTTATATAAGATATCGTTCCCCTATTTATAAATCGTGTATGATTGAATTCGTGTAATGTAAACACGTGTTATACGAGGACTGACTGTATTCCAAATTTCCCTGACAGTCACTGACAATAGCTAATTCCTGTGGGACCTACATTTTCTGCCTTTGGTGATTCTTCTGTAACTTTTGATGGACGAGTGCAAGGATTGAATTGGGTTAGCTGAATTCTTGACGAGTCCCTCATTTTACTTTGAGGGCATCAGTCTTTTTTTCAAGCTCCCATATTTGCACATCAAAACACTGAATTTTTGCTATCCAACTTTAGTGACTTTAATCTCCATGCAGCAGAATTATTTCCATTTTACACTCTTGTGCAAAACTTAGGGACCAACACTATTTCTAAAGATTACAACCACAAAATCTTAACTTAAGGTACTCTTTACTGATGAGAGTGGATTCAGTCTCAGCAGCGATTCTGGATGTCAACTAATCTGGCGAGAGGTTGGCACACGGTATCACCCCGCAAACATCACTGAAAGGGATCGATATGGCGGTTGAGGTGTTCTCGTCTGGGGAAGTGTTATCTTTGATTCATGTACACAACTCCAAATACTGGAAGGCGGTACTGTAACCAGTGCACGCTACTGTACTGAGATAATCCTCCTCCATGTGTGTGTCTGTTCCAAGGTGCTATTGGCCCCGAGTTCATGTTTATGGATGATAACACCACACCCAATCACACTGCAGCTGTTGATGTGCTTTTGGAAAGTGAGGACATTGTTCGTATGGATTGGGCTGCCTGTTCCCCCGATCTAAATCCCATCAATCACATTTGGGATGCTCTGGGGAGATGCTTAGTGGCACGTCCACACCCACCAGAAAATCTTCACCAGCTGAAGATGGTGCTGACAGAGGAATGGACAATGTTACTGCAAGAACTTAACAACATTGTTCTAAGTATGGACAGGTGGTGCAAAGCCTGCATCAACATTAGGGGTGACCATATCTCCTACTAAGGACCACCTCTTCCCTTTGTTCCCTCTTTGGCAGTGATGCATCTGTATCATGGCAGCCAATGCTATGTTGCCATTTTTGAATCAAGTCCTTCTGTACTATTTTGTTTCCGCTGTTGTGTCGGTGTTGTTTCCTTCATCGTTTCTGTATTTCACAAGGTTCCTTTGGTATGCTTTTCCCATATCCAGGCCACTCCTATGAGAAGCTACAGATGAAAACCTGACTGGTCCTTAAATTTTGCACACCAGTGTATGTGTCTGTTCAGTACCATCAATTACAACTGTATTCGAAATTGAAAACTGTAAACAATCTATTTAAACTATGGTTCCAGACTCAGGGAACACCCTTTGCAGTTTATCTTTTGTCCAAAGCCATGTCACCATCAGCCCCGTGCCACTGTTAAATTCTTAAAGAAAAAAATAGTCTTATATAAACTTTTCTCACATAATTTTTTTCAATGGGCATGTGCACACTTATTACATATTAAATAAAGTCTGCACCTACTCGTCTCACTTTCTACTAGATAAAATCCTTCACTGCTGGAACCCTAATTGTTCAATGTGTAATTTAAGTCTTCAACATAGTATGTGACTCTGAAAATCATGTCATTTTTACTTCTATTTAGAACTTATTTTGCCATGTTACAGGTCCTAAAGCAGATCCTTACAAATCAAATTCTGTTTCATAGGGAATCAATTAACTGTTGTAAGAACTACCCAGTTAGTCTCCATTAAGGATGCTTTCTTTCACCATTTCTACTTTGCCAGCATTTTAATACCATTCTTCAATACCATACCCAGTTTCAGTTCTTATAGTGATAATATATTTTGTTTTCTGTGAGTCGGCATCTTGACTTCCATAGAAATCAAGTGAGGGCTCTTACAGTTTTCGGCATATGCAAAAATTTTTTGTTTACCTATTAATCCCAAGAAAGCCAAATGTGTTATCTTCATTTCCCCTGTAAACTTTTTGCAGCTTTTCTTGATTGCAAATTTTCTCAGAATTGCCTCTGGAAATAAGTTTTTGGGACCCATATTACAGTCCTAATATGGGGCCCCAAATTTTCTTCACAGATGATGCTCAAAAAATAAAGTTACTATTTAATCTTTATTCAGCAATCTTGCACCACTTTTATTTGGAATACCATGAAAGGGGGATCCCCGTGTTTAATCTCCAGATTGAACCTTCTCTAACATAAAACCACCTCAATAGACTAAAGATATTTGCTTAATGTTGCACTTAAGTTTATTAATTCATGTTCCCTGAATTTTGACTTGTGGGTTTTGTGACACTGAATATAGGAAATCAGTAAACGTGATACTGCAAGAGTGTATGGATAAGGACTGTGAAATCTGACACTATTGTTGTTTTGTGGTTTCATTTGTATATTATACATAGACTACAACAATTAGTGTATGGGATAGAGAAAAAAGAAACCCTGCATTTAAAAAAAAAAAAAAAAAATGCAGAACACATAGTCAGAATGTAACACTCATTTTACTATAAAAAATAGTAAAGAATATCTTTAATTATTGTTGAGCACATAAGTATCAGTTCATTTCATTATGTGCTCAACAGTGTGTATTGAGAGAGATTTTGCCTTTGAAGCTTAGTAAATTTGAGATTCACACACATTGGAAAAAGTGATATTCCATGAGTCATGTCCTTTTAGCATTTTTTCCCCTGCATTGTTTATTCTCTGTTATTAAGCACAAAATAAAGAGCTAGACTAGCTAGCACCAATCCAGGAAATTATTTGGAAGTATACCACAGTTTAGATGGAAGAAGTTCGTGTTTTCTGTTAATTCATATTCAGCAAATCAGCTAAATAGGGATTAAAGATATTTAAATTGTGTGATGTTGCAGTCATGATACACCCTTATAATGGAAATTTACTCTAGATAACAGCCAGAAGGGATTCTAGGTCATATATAATTTCCTTCTTGACATTGGCTAGTTCATCTGAACTAGCCAGTGCCAGAATGTCCAAAGATGTAACTTTGGGCAGCTGCTTTGGTAGTGTGCCTCTGTCTGCAGAATTTATGGCATTAAAGCACATAGATGTGCCTCTCACACATTTTTTTCCCCCTTATTTTCGACCCTTGAATATGAACCAGAATTTTTTTTTTTTTTTTTTTTTCACAACCGTGCTGTGAGAAAAAATGTTTTACTTTTAAAACCGTGTAAGAGAGAGAATTATATTTTGTATAAGATTTTAGTCTCCTTTACGTTAAAAGCTGAACAATCCTGAAATCAAACCATTTTGTCTTATTAGAGTTACCCGAGAACAACCTCATCCACCCATGAATTGCTTGTGTTCTGTGGTTGTGATAACAACTGATGTTACGAAGAGCAAATTCTAAATTGGAAGCATTCAAAGAATTAATCTTGGAGGCTACTAGGCTTTTCATACCAACTAAGAAATATTGTGGTAGATATAAGTTGGTCTATAATCAAGTCACAAAGGAGGTTAGGCAGGCAAAGGCAGATTACGAGAAACCTTTGGCAAAGGATGTAAAGAAAAACAGCAAATTCTTTACTTATGTAAATGCTAGAAGGAAGGGGATGAATCAGATTGGTCTATTTGATATCGATGGTTCAACTGTTGTTGATTCTGCTCAGGTAGCTAAAAGAACTGAATATTTTGCATCTACATTCACACATGAGTTATTCAGGGAGGGGAGGATGCGGAAAGATCAGGGAATGACCAACGCATATCCCCGGAGCAATATGGCCTTAGTTGCTAATGCTCCTAAAAACCAAATAACAACAATCAGGGAGGGGAATGCAGAGGTGAATTAAACTCTGGCAGTGAGCTAGATGATTTTGTAATAACTGAGAGCAAAGTGGAGGAGAAATTATTGAAGATAAACATAAAGGCATCTGGGGTGGATGGGATCTACTCAGTTATATTAAAAGAGGCAGCGAAGCAAGTAAGCAAACCCTTAGCCATAATTATGAGAACTTCCTTGGACTCGGGAGGTATCCATGGACTGGAAGTGTGCAAATGTGACGTGACCCCAATTCACAAAGGAGGATCAAAGGGTGACACAAGTAATTACAGACCTGTTAGTTTAACTACTGTTCCAGGAAAATTAATAGAGACAAAGAAGCACTATAGGATCATCTAGACAGAACTTCAGTTCTAGTTCAGACACAGCATGGGTTTGTTAAGGGGAAGTCTTGTCTGACCAATATGATTGGTTACTATGATATGGTCACAAAGGAACTGGATGCAAAGAATAATTTTGATATCATATACTTGGATCTTAGGAAGGATTTTGATAGTGTTGCACATGGAAGACTGATACAGTGGTACCTCGGTATACATCCGCTTTGGAATAAGTCCAACTTGATATGTGTCCTGTTTGGATGCGAAAAATTTTGTTTGGTATACGACCTTTGTTTGGAATAAGACTCGTGTGCGTCAAAATGAGTCACGACACTGCACTACCCTTGTTTACCTCTCTCGAGACAAAGTCACGAATCAGATATGCCAGATCGTATCCTCTTTCCAAAAGCTGACCAAGGATGGTTAGTTAGTTATTTTTGGTTTTTAGGAGCATTAGCAACTAAGGCCATATTGCTCCGGGATATGCGGTGGTCATTCTCTGACCTTTCCACATCCTCCGTATTTGGTGGTGACGGGCTCGAACCCCGGTCTAATCAAGAAGCATGTGCTATGCACTGCTGCTCCTTCCCACCTGGCTACGGAGGCGCCACCAAGGATGGATGCTAGCAGAGTACGCGCACCCGTCCTCACTCGGCTTTCCGAATAAAACCGACTGAGGATGTGTGCGCGCTTACATCCTCGATTGACTGAATTCGGTTTTTGGAGAAGGGGTAAGATCTGGCATCTCTGCCATGACTGCCCACGAGCGTCAGTACGACAGTTTCTACCATTCAGTGAACAACCCGCGTTATAACTCTGTGAATTTTCACGTGATTTTGTGTTTTTTCCTGTAAATTTTTTGTAAATTCATTAACCATGAGTTCTAAGAAAGTTAATGAGAAGAGCCAAGCAACGAAGAAAATGGTTAGGACACCATGGAGGTGAAAAAAGAGATTGTTGAAAAGTATGAAGGTGGCATGCGTATCTGGGACCTGCCTGCTGCATACCGTATGCTGAGAACGAATGTATCTACGATTGTGAAAAACAGACATTATTAAATCTGCTAACGTTGCGAAGGGGGTGAAATCGATTACCAAACAAAGATCAGGGACATTAGAGCATGTTGAGAAATTGCTTTTGATCTGGATAACAGAAAAACAGTGTGCTGGCGATAGCGTATCGGAGGCAATGATTTGCGAAAAGGCAAAACTGATGCATGCCGATCTTTTGAAAAACAAGGCAGGAACAAGCCAAGAAAGTGAGGTGTTTAAAGCCAGCCATGGCTGGTTTGATAATTTTAAGAAGAGGACTGGCATTCACAGTGTTGTGAGGCATGGGAAGGAAGCCAGTGCTGATAAAGATGCCGCCAATGATTTTGTTACAGAGTTTGGGGAATTTGTGGAAGTTGAGGGTTTTGTTCCCCAACAAGTTTTTAATTGTGACGAAATAGGCCTGTTTTGGAAGAAAATGCCTAACAGAACTTATATTACACAAGAGGAGAAGGTATTGCCAGGGCACAAGCCAATGAAAGACAGGCTAATTCTTGTTCTGTGGCAATGCAAGTGGGGATTGCAAACTGAAGCCTCTACTGATCTACCACTCTGAAAACCTGAGGGCCTTTAAGAAACATAACATGCAGAAAACTCAGTTACCTGTGATGTGCAGGTCAAACAGCAAGGCTTGGGTAACCAGAGAATATATCAGCGAGTGGTTTAATGTTATGTTTGGGCCAAGTGTAAAAAGTTTATTTAGAGGAGAAAAACCTGACTCTGAAGGCCCTCCTCATAATGGACAGTGCTCTAGCTCACCCTCCAAGTTTGCAGGACTATGTGCTGCCAGAGTTTGACTTCTTCACTGTAAAGTTCCTCCCCCCCTAACATGACCCCTCTCATTCTGTCCATGGACCAGCAGGTCATCAGTAATTTCAAGAAATTCTACACTAAAGCACTGTTCCAGAGGTGCTTTGAAGAGTGACCTCTGACACAAATTAACCCTGAGAGAGTTTTGGAAAGATCACTTTACTATTGTCCATTGCATATCTCTCATTGACAAAGCCTGGCAGGAAGTTTCCTACAGAACAATGAACTCTACTTGGAGGAATTTGTGGCCAGAAGCAGTGACTGAAAGGGACTTTGAGGCTGTGCCTATAGTGGAGGATATTGTCTCTCAGGGCCAGGTGCATGGGTCTGGATGTGAGCGATGGTGATGTGAAGGGGTTAGTGGAGGGGCACAGGGAAGAGCTGACCACGAGGAGCTGCAGGAACTTGAGAAGGAGGAGCACAAGACTAAGATGGATACACTCTCTTCAGGCTCAGAGAAGGAGGAGATAGAGGAAGCCCCTACTTCATTAATCAAGGAAATCTTTGCCAAATGGATGGATGTCAAAAACTTTGCAGAGAGGTACCACCCCAACAAAGCCCAAACAAGCCGTAATAGCATTGTCTGGAATGACCAGACAATGTCACATTTCCAAAACATCCTGAGGAGAAGGCAGAAGCAAAGTTCTTTGGACAGATTTTTAGTAAACGTCAAACCTGGTGATCCTCAACCAGGTCCAAGTAGGGAAAAGAGACAGAAAAGAGAAAATTAAAGTTTGTTAAATTTTCATTTATTTCATCTAATTGCTTTTGTATTTATATATTTTAGTATTAAGCAGTGTTTAAATTATTTTATACAACCCCATCAGTGTATAATATGCCAATAACAATAGGATTTTTTTTTTTTTTCATGGGAACAGATTAATCATTTTCCCTTTATTTCGTATGGGAAAAATTTGTTTGGTATAAGTCCAAGGATCTGGAACGGATTAAGGACGTATACCGAGGTACCACTGTATACAAATTGGAGCAGTCTGGCATTGGGGCAAATTGCTGCTATGGATAAAAGGATGGTTGAGTGGGAGAAGACAGTGGTAATCAATGGACACTGCTCTTCTTGGACTAATGTTATTAGTGGAGTCCCCCAGGGTTCAGTGTTAGGTCCATTGTTTATTTCTGTATTTTTTAATGATATTTTAGAAAAATTCCTTTATCAGTGGAGGTAAAGTGGAAGAGAAATTGTTGAAGTTAAATGTAAGGCAGGCACCTGGGGTGGATAGGATATATCCAGTTATATTAAAGGAGGCAGCAAAGGAAGTAAGCAAACCCTTAGCCATAATTATGAGAGCTTCCTTAGACTCAGGGGAGGTCCCCATGGACTGGAGATGTGCAAATGTAACCCCAATTCACAAAGAGGGGGGGGGGTTCAAAATGTGACGCAAGTAACTATAGACCTGATACGCTAGTTTAACCAGTGTTCCGGGAAAATAATGTCCCTGGTTAAAGAAGTATTGCAGGATCATCTAGACAAGACTGCAGTAATAGTTAAGATGCAGCATGGGTTTGTTAAAGGGAGGTCTTCTCTGACCAATTTGATTGGATACTATGATGTGGTCATAAAGGAACTGGATGCAAAAAATAATTTTGATATGATATACAGCAGGCCCCCGTTATAACGCGGTTCGCTTTACGCTGATTCGCTATAACGCTGTTCTTATATTATAACCCGTATCTGACTATAACGCTGTCACAGATCACTATAACGCTCTTTTACAGATTACATTTTTGACATATTAACGAAATCGTTTCATTTGATGGAGTCGATAGCTTGAAAATGAATACCAAAACAGCATTAAAACGTTTCCCACGCCGACTTGAGAAATTTTCCCACGCTTAGTAAAATTTTCTCGCACGCTAATTTAGTTTCAGTACAGTGACTTGTTACGTAGTTCCGCGATCAACATTTTAAAAAATGATCACGTATATTGCTTGTAATATTTGCGTTATATGCATTTATCCGAAGTAGAGTCATCACTCAGTAGAGTATCAGACATCGTGCGTAACGGAAAGTTTACTTGAACATTGTATTGTAATTAATTCAACCAATGCAGTTACATTTTCGAAGAGCTAATAATGACTGATAGGAATGAAAAAGCAACAACGTCTGGGCGCAGTACGAAGACTATAAATGTAAGAAAAATACTGAATTTGAAAAGTAAATTAGACGTTTTGAAGCGAATCGATTCCAGTCAACGACAAACGGATGTGTGCCATAATTTAGGACTTGCAACTTTAACTGTAAGAACAATTATAAAAAAAATAATTTTTGCAGTGGGAAAGATAGCTGTTCCACTGCAAGCAACTAGGACTAGGCCGGCTATTAGGATTGAAATGGAAAGACTTTAATTTTATTGAAGATAATATTCCAATGCAGAATTCAGTTAAGTTAAATATTAAAAAAAGAGAGAGAGAGAGAAAGAGATTAGCCAATATGATGATCTGAAGAAAACTCGCCTAAAAAAAAAAAAAAAATGTGGAACCATTTAAAACTGGTAAGGGCTGGTTGAATAGATTTAAAATCCAGGGAGAAGCCGCAAGTGCAGATCAAGGAGCCGAAACTTTCAAAAAAGAACTTTTGTTAAAATTATTGAAGAGGGGTATTATGTGTTATACTTCTCAACAAGTTTTTAACATAGCTGAAGCAGGACTTTTGTGGAAACGAATGCCTAAAAGAAGTTTCATATTGAAAGAAGAAAAAACATGCCAGGTTTCAAAGCGGTGAAGGATCGGTTGACTTTATTGTTGGTTGTAACGCTGCGGGGGATTTAAAATTAATACCCCTTTTAGTTTATTTGGAAGAGGACCAAAGTTCAACTGAAAATCCACACATTTTTCATGATTAAATTCATCAATTAAATTAAATTCATTATTTTAATTGGAATTTTAAATTTACTTTTGATACGCAAGTAGTTACCACATAATTATACATATGCAATGCAGAATATTTTATATGTGCAAATATTTGAATATTAAATATTTTGACCGACATTTGTGTATCTTTTCATTACTGTTTATTATTCATTAGGAAATATCCTATGGCACTGACCGCAGCTCATAAATACATATGTTACCTTATGGGAATGCGGCGCTCGCTTAGCGCGGATTCACTTAGCGCTCTGTTTTTCCGGAACGAATGATCAGCGTTAAGCGGGGGTCACCTGTATACTGGATTTCGGGAACGCTTTCTATACTGTTGCACCTGGATAAAGGAATGGTTGCATGCGAGACGATAGAGAGTGGTAATCAATGGACACTGCTCTTCATTATTAGTAGAGTTCCCCAGGGTTCGGTGCTGGGACCATTGTTGTTTTGTGTATTCATCAACGATATTGATGAGGGTATATCATGCTTAATGTCCAAGTTTGCAGATGATACAAAGGTTGGCAGGGTTGTTAATGATAATATGCTACTGCAAATGGCTTTCACTCTTAGATTTCAATCTTGATCCTAAAAGATCTGCATACCCTTTGGGTAGATGTAAATCTCTTTCTCATGAGATTGTTGAATTCACTTTGTGTAAACAGCTGTGTGTCGTGGTTGTGAATTTATTCATAATAGTTTTTTTTATTTGCCTAGATCTAGATCACAAATGTCGGATTCAGATGACATTTGTGATCTAGAGGTTAATAAACTATTAGCCTCTAGATCTAGAGGCTTATATCTGATGGCATATGTTCAAGAGCAATAATGGAGGGGGTTCTGGAAGTTCAGGTCCATAGGATACCACCAGCCTTACTGCTGAAGTAATGTTGTTAGGGTACACAACAACAACATTGCTCCAGCTGCAAGGCCTTGTTCTTCGTATTATGAACCGCTACATTTATGGAACAAACATAGCTATAATCCTGAGGTGCCCTCCACAAATACAGCCCACTTTATATGGGTGGGTTCAGGTTTTATCTTAGTTACCTAATTTAATTTCAAAATATGCAGCATATGCATTTTTTCCCTCAAATGATGTTATAATGATGTTTAAATTCTTGTCAACCACAAATTTAACAAAATACATTTGTATTGTTCACACACTCACAAGTTGCTATTGTCAAAGACACAGAATATGAAAATTGTGTTAATAGCAGATACAAGTTAGCATGAATGCACTGGAAAACAACAATGTGGGGAAACACTTTCCAGGTTTATATGGCTACCTGACTTGCAGTTCTCAACATGTCTAAACATTAGGGAAATCTATACCTATCAGTCATAAAGGAGGTAGTATGTATACGTGGACGTGCGTATCTGAGGAAAAAAAGTTTACTGTTTGTCAAAAAAAAAAAAAAGCTATACATGATAGGTAAAAATGGTTTAAATTTTTAGAATTGGTACTAAAAGTACACCCAGAAATGCCATGAATTTTAGAAACATTGAAATATATGGTAACCAATCTCTCTTTTGCCACTCAGCAATTTCTTTATCCATAGTAGTAACTTGCTCTCAATGCTGCACTGTTCCAGTTTGTAGGGTAGTCTATCATGTGGAACAGTATCAAAAGCTTTTCCAAAATCTAAATATTTGATGGCAAAATGATTTTTTTTTGCCTCCAGCTCCTTAGATTGGTCTGACAAGTTTGCTCCTTAGTAAATCCATGTTGTGATTGCCATATAACTGATTCCTATCAGGATGGGCCTGCATTATTTCTTTACCCAGAGACTCTATTATTTTCCCCTGGAACAGAAGTCAAGCTTACAGGTATGTAATTACTCATTTCCTCCATTGATCCCTCCTTTTTGAATTGAGGAAACATTTGCACATCTTGAGTCCATAAGGATCTCCCCTGAATCCAAGGATGCTTTCATAATTATGGGTAAAAGTTTGTATACCTCTTTTGTTGCCTCTAATTATAATTGAATTGATACCATCATCCTCATGTGCCTTATTTACTTTTAACTTCAATTTATCTTCCACTTTTCTCCTAGTTATCACAAAATTATTTAGCTCCCCATTAAAATTTGATATGCTTCTGGCATCCCCATCCCTAAAAGATTCCTGTATATATTATTAGTGCAGATATAAATGTAATGTATTAGTGTAGATACAAAATATCTATTCACTTTGTCAGCAATGTGAACAGGATCATCAACATTTATAACACTTCATATCTAGTGGAATAATGTGATTCTTCCCCTTCTAGTGTAACAGTTTTTTTGCAAGATTTTTGCAGCTCCGGCGAATGCTAAATTTTCATGTATATTTAGTCATTTTATTGACTTAATTGTTATACTAAATTATTTCCCATAAGTAGCTTTATAGTTTCTAGTCAAGCTCCATGGTTTATTTTGAATTTAGATAGCAATTTTGAAAGTTAATACTTAGTGTCTGTAGATTTTACGTTTGTAACTTGCCACCATTGTTATATGATACAGAATTCCTTAAGGTTTAATGTAAAACTAGATAGCGAAATACATAGCAGTGTATTAGAAATCCGTTAGATTAGTATAGTATTATCAATAAAATTTATTAATCTTATTAAATTTCATTGTTAATTAAATTATACTTAAATGGAATCATGACAGACTAGAGCAGCAAAGCAGCATTCACAGAATAGTGTTGTGGCTCGCGGGAGAACCAAAGGGGCGATTCTCTCACACATCAGTCTAAAACAATGCACGAAATGTGAAATGTGTGCAGACCTGTCTAGAACAGGACATGATTTAGCCAAGGAGGATATCTTTGTGTGTGTGCTAGATGCAGAGACCGAAGAAATTGGGTGCCAACTCAGCGTTCTGATGGGCATCTATGAGAGTTTGAGGTGTAGGGTAAATGCCCTCGAAGAAATTAATGAGGGCCCATCAAGCTCTCAGCTGCCCAACTCAACTCCATAGCTCATTCCTGGGCATCAGGCAACACAGTGGCAATCTCCAAGGCAGAATGCGCTGGTCCCACAGCAACTAGTTATTGTCGGTGGCTCTATAGTCAGGGAGACAGGGAATATAGTATGCAAAAAGGATAGGTGGAACAGGACCAGAGTGTATCTGCCAAGGCAAAATTTGATGACGTAGCCTACGATAATGCAGATATCATCTTTTAAGGGCACAAAAGGTGATATTGTTGTTCACGTTGGCACTAAGAGTAAGAGATCTGCAGAATTACTTAACAAGTGCAGGTCAATGCTGTAAAAAAGTCACAAGTTAGGGTTAAATTTGAAAGTGTCTGCAATTCTGCCCAGATATGATAGGAAGGAGTATATGATGAGAGCCTTGTCAATCAATTCGGCTCTGGAGAGATTGTGCAAGGCTCATTGGGTAGAATTTTTTTTCAGCGTGGTCTGTGCTTTCAAACAGAAGAGACTGCTTCTACAGGGATGGGATACCCTTAAATAAAAAGGGTGCAAGAATATTTGCTGTTGCTATCGAGGCAGTGTTAGATGGGTTGGAAAACTGCTAGTTTGGGGGGGGGGATTCACAGACTAAAAGATTAACTGTAGGCAGAAGTAAAAGTGATTCTTGCACAGCTTCTATTGTCATGAGCAGCAGCCTAGGGAGCAAGTTGCTGGGGATTTAAAGAGCTGCTGGGAGTCATTATGGAACAAGTAAATGCATGGGCTTTGTTAGGGTAACTAAGAGTAAGAACAAGTGCATGTATACTTGCATGTACACTAATGATAGAAGTATAGTAAATAAAATTGATGAATTTGAAGTGCTGATCAAGACATCAAAGGCAGATATTGTTGGAATATCAGAGACATGGTGTCACACAGATATAAGCAGTGCAGAATTGTAATTTGGAGAGTACAATGTGTACAGACAGGGTAGGAAGGGAGGAGGGTTATGCTGTTAGTTAAGAAACATAAAATCTAAGGAAGTGCATCCAGTTGACATGGGTGGACAATGCAATGTTGAGTCTGTTTGGTGTAACATAAGCACTGGGAAGGGGAAAATGAGAGTAGGAGTATGTTGTAGGCCTAATGACGCTAATGAGTACAATGAACAGTTGTACAGAGAAATAGAATGGGCCTGTAAATCAGAATGTCTTGTAATGGGGGACTTTAACTTTCCAGATATTGACCGGAACTTGTGGATTGGTCACTCGCATGCTAGCAAGACTTTTGTGGATTTATTGGAGGATTGTTTTCTATAGCAACATGTTCGAGGGGCAACCAAAGGGAGTAATACCCTTGATCTGATTATCAGCAGTGATGATGCATGCATTAGGAATTTGCAGATAAAGGAACCACCAGACAACAGTGTACTGATATGGGATTTACTTAAAGATGTAACTATGATCAAGGGTAAAGGAAAGGGTTTTTGTTTTCATAAAGGTGACTACAGAGGTCTCAGATAGTTTTTAAATTCTATAGAGTGGGATCAACCGATGATGTTACCAACTGTGAATTCTAAATGGGAAGCCTTCAGGGACTTAATCTTGGAGGCTACTAGGCTTTTCATACCAACTAAGAAATACTGTTCAAGGTTCAGGCCTAAATGGATGTTGGATGAATTAATGAGGCTCGTGGCAGAGAAGAAAAATGCATGGGATGCATATAAATTATCGGGCAAAACAGAAGCTTACGATAGATATAAGCTAGTCTGTTGTAATCAAGTCACAAAGGAGGTTAGGCAGGCAAAGGCAGATTACGAGAAATCCTTGGCAAAGGATGCAAAGAAAAACAGCAAAGTGTTCTTTACTTATGTAAACTTTATAAGGCAAGGGATGAATCAGATTGGTCCACTTAACATAGTTGGTTTGACTATTGATGATCCTGCTTAAGTAGCTGATAAACTGAATGAGTATTTTGCATCTACATTCACACATGGAGTTATTCAAGGAGGGGAATGCTAGAAGTTTATCAAATTCTAACAGGGAGCTAAGTGATTTGTTATAACTGAGAGCAAAGTGGAGGAGAATTTGTTGGAAGTTAAACATAAAAAAGGCACCTAGGGCAGATAGAATCTATCTAGTTATAATGAAGGAGGCAGCAAGGGAGGTAAGTAAACCCGTAGCCATAATTATGAGAGCATCCTTAGAGTCAAGGGGGGGGGGTGGTTTCAATGGACTGGAGATGTGCAAATGTATCCCCAATTCACAAAGGGTGTTCAAAGGGCGACACAAATAATTATGGACCTGTTACTTTAACTTCCGTTCCAGGGAAATTTTTTTTTTTTTTTTTTTTTTTGTAGTTGTTGGCGTATCGGCTTCTGTGGCCATAATGCACCTCCCAAGGTTTTTGCAGTACTTTGATCCAAGCCTGAGACGGGATTCGAACCCGCAACCTTTGGGTTGCCAGGCAGGCACTTTACCCACCTGGCTAGCCCGGTCGCTCCAGGGAAAATAATGAGGTCACTGGTAAAGAGGTGATACAGGATCACCTAGACAAGACAGCAGTAATAGTTGAGACACATCATGGATTTGTTAAGGGGAAGTCTTGTCTGACCAATTTGATTGGATACTACAATGTGGTCACAACGGAACTGGATGCTAAAAATAATTTTGATGTCATATACTTGGATTTCAGGAAAGCTTTTGATACTGTTGCACAT
This sequence comes from Mastigoproctus giganteus, assembly GCF_048544385.1. Lineage (NCBI taxonomy): Eukaryota > Metazoa > Arthropoda > Arachnida > Uropygi > Thelyphonidae > Mastigoproctus > Mastigoproctus giganteus. The sequence goes on from NC_143585.1 coordinate 84,233,418, forward strand.
GGAAGACTGCTGTACAAATTGGAATGGTATGGCATTAAGGGCAAGTTACTGCAATGGATAAAGGGATGGTTGAGTGGGAGATGGCAGAGAGTGGTAATGAATGGACAGTGCTCTACGTGAACTAATGTTATTAGCAGAGTCCCCCAGGGTTCGGTGCTGGGGCCATTGTTTTGTGTATTTATCACTGATATCGATGAAGGTATATGGCTTAGTGTCCAATTTTGCAGATGATACAAAGTTTGGCAGGGTTGTTAATGACACTAAAGACAGTATGATGCTACTGCAACAGGATCTAGAAAAGTTAGGCAGATGGGCTGAGAAGTGGCAACTGAAGTTTAACATTGACAAATGCAAAGTACTGCATATGGGTAGCAGTAACCCAAAAGAAACGTACCAACTCTGTGGTATTATACCCAGGGAGATGGAGAATGAAAAAGAACTAGGGGTAATTGTGCAGTCAGATATAAAGTTCTCTGAGCAGTGCAGACGGGCTGCCAGAGCAGGTTATGGAGTTTTGTCAATGCTATATAGGAATTTTGATAGCAGAGACAAGGTGATTATCCCTTTGTATAAGGCAATGGTCAGGCCACACCTTGAGTACTGAATACAGGTTTGGAGGCCTCATTTTAGGAAGGGTGTAGAGTTGCTAGAACAAGTACAGAGAAGGGCAACAAGATAGGTGAGAAGAATTAAGGGGTGTGCTTATGAAGAAAGACTTAAGTTCTGCAAGTTGCAGCATCTGGAGAGTAGGCACCTGCGAGGTGATCTGATTAAGGTGTATAAGGCTTTGAATGGCCCGTTGGTCTAGGGGTATGATTCTCGCTTTGGGTGCAAGAGGTCCCAGGTTCAAATCCCGGACGGGCCCAGTTTTTTTGGTTTCAGGGCATCCTGTGGTAGGAAGTCTGCTGACGAGGCTAGTAGGGGCCAGACGTGTTCAAAGCCGCTAAGTAGATTTTTTTTATTTATTGATTTGAAATTATTGTTTTTCTAAAACTTTTGATTTAAATTTAGTAGTATAGCATTATTTTGTGATATTTCTGATTAATCCAGTGTATTTATTCTTTACTCGGCCTTGTAATTGCATAAAAGTATCGGTAAGGATATCAAATCCACGTGTTACAAGTTACAACTCCGCTGAACGAGAAGTTTTTTTAGCCATATTTAGCTGCTTATTGAATATTTTTTACATCAAATTATTTTTTGTAAGTAGCATTATAGACCTTGTAAGGATCGTTAGTTTATTCTGAATCGAGACAGCGAGATTTGAAAGTTAATTAATACTTAAGTGTCCATAGATTACCGTTCGTAAATTCCCGCCTTTGTCTTTGTCATACGATCGTTATATATCAAACCTAGCTAGCGTTAGTATAGTATAGGTTATAATAGTTTCAGCGATCGGTAAAATCTATTAAACTTGTTGAACTTCGTTGGCATTTAAATTGCACTTTAACTAAATACATATACCGACTTAGATTATAAACGTAACATAATTAATTAATACATAACTGATACGGAAGTTATATAAAGGGAACTCGGAGATAGTTAATACTTGACACTAAAAAATATATATACCATTATAACTGTGTTGGGAGATAAGTTAGGGTTATAAATTGAAATTTTATTTAAATTAAAAGAAATCATGACTCAGACCAGAGCAGCAAAACAAAAGGCTCAAGCTAATGGAAGTGCTGTGGCTCAGAGGAGAACTGAGGGGGGCAGTTGCCTTCTGAATCACAGCCTTCTAAAATGCACAGCTTGCATGATGTTTGTGGAGCATTCAGGTACGGGACATGATATTGCCATGGGGGATGTCTTTGTGTGTGCGCGATGCAAGGAGTGTATCGAAATCAGGCAACAACTCAGCGTTCTTATGGGACTATATGAGAGCTTGAAGGACAGGGTGGATGCCCTCGAAGGAACTAAATTGAGGGGCCCATCAAGCTCTCAGCTACCCACATCAACGCCAGAGCTTGCACTTGGTCATCGTGAAACACAGCGGCAACCCCCAAGGCAGAATGCGCTGGTCCCAAAAGAACTAGTAGTTGTTGGTGACTCTATTGTCAGGCAAATCGGGAACATGCTTTGTAAAAAGGATAGGTGGAACAGGACCAGGGTATGTCTGCCAGGAGCAAAGGTTGATGACGTAGAGCAGATATCATCTTTTAAGGGCACAAAAGGTGATATAGTTGTACACGTTGGCACTAATGATATCAAGAGTAGACCGGAAGAATTGCTTAACAAGTACAGGTCACTGTTGAAAAAAAGCCGTGAAATAGGGTTGAATTTGAAAGTGTCTGAAATTCTGCCCAGACACGATAGGAGGGAGTATATGATGAGAGCCTTGTCGATCAATTCGGCCCTGGAAAGATTGTGCAAGGCTCAAGGGGTAGAATTTTTTTTTTTCAACCTGGACTGTACTTGTTAACAGGAGAGATTGCTTCTACAGGGATATGGAGTACACTTAAATAGAAAGGGTGCAAGAATATTTGCTGATGCTATCGAGGCAGTGTTAGGTGGGTCGGAAAACTGCTAGATTGGAGGGATACAAAACGAATAGATTAACAGTAGCCACTGGCAGAGGTGAAAGAGATTCTTGCACTGCTTCTATTGGAATGAGCAGAAGCCTGAAAAACAAGATTCAGGATATTTCAGAGACTGCTGGGAGTCATTGCGGTATAAGTAAACACATGGGTTGTGTTAGGGTAGCTAAGAATAGTAATAGGTGCATGTATACTTGCGTGTACACCAATGCTAGGAGTTTAGTAAACAAATGTGATGAATTTGAGGTATTGCTCAAAACATCAAAGGCAGATATTGTTGGGATATCAGAGACTTGGAGTCACACAGATATAAGGAATGCAGAACTGGAATTTGGGGAGTACAACGTCTACAGAAAGGATAGACTGGATAGGAAGGGAGGAGGGGTTATGCTATTAGTTAAGAAATACATAAAATCCAAGGAAGTGAAACCAGTGGACATCGCTGGACAGTGCAGTGTCGAGTCAGTTTGGTGTGACATAAGCATTGGGAGATCAAAATTGAGAGTAGGAGTGTGCTATAGGCCTAATGACTCTGATGAGTATAATAAGAAACTGTACAGGGAAATAGAGTGGGCCAGTAAATCAGAGAGTCTTATAATGGGAGATTTTAATTTCCCAGATATTGACTGGAGTTTGGGGGCTGGTCACTCACTCACACACTAGCAAGGCTTTTGTGGATTTATTGGATGATTGTTTTCTACATCAGCATGTTCGGGAGGCAACTAGAGGGAGGAATACTCTTGATTTGATTATCAGCAGTGATTCTTCATGCATTAAGAATCTGCAGATAAATGAACCACTAGGTAGCAGTGATCACAGTGTGCTGAAGTGGGATTTACTCAAAGAGGTAACTAACATTAGGGGTAAAGGGAAGGGTTATTGCTTTCATAAAGGCGACTACGATGGACTGAGACTGTATTTAAATTCTATACAGTGGGACCAACTGATGATGTTACCAACAGCAAATGCAAAATGGGAAGCATTCAAAGAACTTATCTTGGAAGCTACTAGGCTTTACATACCAACTAAGAAATATTGTTCAAGGTTTAGGCCGAAATGGATGTCAGATGAACTGATGAGGCATATGGCAGAGAAGAAACATGCATGGGATACATACAAATTAACACATGACACAGAAGCCTATGATAGATACAAGTTGATCTGTAACCAAGTTACAAAGGAGGTTAGGCAGAGTACGAGAAATCTTTGGCAAGGGATGCAAAGAATTACTAGGTGGTAGATGACTCTCATCAACCGGTGAAATACCACCACTTTGCTTATTGGAGGCTTGAAGTGGTGGAACCCATGTTTAGTCTCTAGAGCTAAGTTCCGGCCAACCCTTCCCTATCTCTTCCATCATGCAGTATGATTGATCATTTTTGAGGTTATGATGAATGTCGTGGCGAGATCCAATATTCCTTACATTTCGAGGGTACAGCTCTAAAACGGTGTTCGCAGGCCTTCCGCTAGTTAGTACACCGGACTGAACCTATTGGTAACTCTCTAGGAAGCTTCCAGATCAGCTAGTGTATAATCTTGCTACCTCTACTCTGCCAGATAGTGACTGGAGGGAGTCAGAGTAGTGTGTATGCGGGGAGCATTGTCGAGGCCACGTTATGTCAAGGATCTGGGTATATTCTTACCACATGTACGCCATATCCAAAAATTTCATTACTTCATACAGCATGTCCCACCCACTTTTTCTTACTATTGAATACACCATGAATTGTCAAAATAATAGAGCAAGCTTATCTGCGAAAAGATCTAAACCTCCCAAGGACTTCCTAATTCATTTCACAAATATACGTGGTCTCAATTCTAATCTCAACGATGTCCATTTCCACTTGCAGTCTTCCAAACCCCATGTACTTTTTCTGACTGAATCTCAGTTATCAGTTGATTCAACTACTGCTCATCTCAGATGTCCAAATTATTTGCTGTATGATTCCTTTCGCCTCAAAGGAGGTACTTGTGCATATGTCCGTTCTGATATTCCCTGTCAGAGACTTGGCAATTTGGAATCTCCTCTCTTTGATCTTCTCTGGCTTAAAATCTCTCTACCTCATTGTGTAAAATTCATCTGTTGTCTCTACCGTTCTCCCAACTCCACTAATCACTTGGAGCTCTTTGACTTCCTCTCTTTGCAACTTGACTTTCTCCAGTCCAACTTTCCTAACAGTGAGGTAATTTTCCTTGGTGATTTTAACGTTCACAACTCCAGCTGGCTTCAGTTTTCTAGTCACACCGACCCAGCAGGTCGAGATGCTGAGGCTTTTGCAATTACTAATGACCTAGCACAGATTGTTCATTTACCTACAAGAATACCAGACAATCCTAATCATACAGCCAATACGCTTGATCTTTTTCTCACAAACAACCCTTCTAAGTACAAGGTTGAAGTGAGAGGTCCTTTAGGCACTTCAGATCACAACTTGGTGATTGCCTCTTCTCCAATGGAACCTTTATCTCATGGCTATTCCCAACCTCGTATTGTTTGGCATTACAAGAATGCAAAATGGGATGACCTGCGAGACTTCTTTTCTTCTTTTCCTTGGTCTGATTACTGTTTCAAAACTTCTGATGTCAACGTTTGCTCAGATCGTGTCAGTGAAATTATTCTTGCAGGAATGGAATCCTTTATCCCACACTCCACTTTAAAATCTCGTCCTTTATCTAAACCTTGGTTTTCCAATAAATGTGCTAAGGCTGTCCAAGAGAAGAACGTTGCATATCGTAATTGGCTTGTTTCTAATTCTTCAGTTTCATTTTCTGCCTACACCAAAGCTCGTAACAATTGTAAAGCAGTTATTAATCAGTCCAAACTAGAGTTTGAACAGGCTAAGAGTAGAAAACTTGCTTCTTGCCCTAATGGTAGCCGAGCATTCTGGTCTCTTGCCAAAGCTATTGGCCGCAACTTTTGCCCATCTCTGCTCCCACCTCTGTCCAAACCAGATGGTTCTGTTGTCACTTCAGCCAAGGATAAAGCTGACCTGCTAGCATCCCATTTTTCTTTGAGCTCATGTATTAATGATCTTGGTAAAACACCTCCCACCATTCCTAACACGCTCCATTCAATGCCTCCTGTGGTCTTCCGTCAAAAGGATATCAGAAGGATTTTGATGAATCTTGATGCTAAGAAAGCTCCAGGTCCTGATGGTATTTCTCCACTTGTTCTCAAAACCTGTGCTCCTGAACTTACTCCTATTCTTTGCCGCCTTTTTTCACTTTCTTATTCCAAAGGTGTTTTTCCTTCTGCTTGGAAATTTGCTCATATCCAGCCAGTTCCTAAAAAGGGTGACAAATCCCTCCCATCCAATTATCGTCCCATTGCAATTACTTCTACTCTTTCTAAAGTAATGGAGAAATCAATTAACCGCCAACTCTTAAACTACCTAGAAACCTTCCGTCTGATCAACGATCGCCAGTATGGATTCCGTCAGTGTCGATCCACTGGTGATATTCTGGCTTATGTTACCCATTTATGGACTAATTCAATGGAAAGGTTCGGTGAAACACAAGTAGTTGCTCTTGACATCTCAAAGGCTTTTGATCGTGTTTGGCATAAAGGTCTTCTAAACAAGCTTCCATCTTATGGTTTGCCAACTGTTTTTAGTAATTGGTTATCCAGTTTTCTCTCTGATTGCTCACTGAGGGTGATGGTAGATGGCTCTCTGTCTTCTAACTTCTCCACTAATGCCGGTGTCCCCCAAGGTTCAGTTCTTTCCCCCACTCTTTTCCTCTTGTATATCAATGACCTTCTTCCATTGACTGGAAATCCTATCCATAGTTTTGCCGATGATAGCACATTGCATTCAACTTTCCATTTTGAGAAACCTTGTCCAGCTCAATCAGCTTCAAGTTCTCGAAAATCTGCTGCCAATTCCTTAAATGCCGATCTTCAGGTAATTCTCCAGTGGGGCAAAGACAACTTAGTTGATTTCAACCCTTCTAAAACTCAATCTTGTCTTATATCTCGCAAAAAGGATTCTTCTGCTCCTATGCTTATCTTTAGTGACATTCCGATTTCTAGGCAAAATGATATATCTCTTTTGGGGATTACCCTGACTTCTAATCTCTCTTGGCACAAGCACATTACAAATATTGCTTCCTCTGCATCTAAAAAACTTGGTTTTCTCTTTCGCTCTCGGCGTTACTTTTCTCCCAAACAGCTGCTCACTCTGTATAAATCGCAAATCCGCCCTGCCATGGAATATTGTTCCCACATCTGGGGTGGTGCCCCCAAAACCTCTCTCAGGCTTCTTGATTCCATTCAGAAGAGGGCAGTTAGGTTAATTAATGATTCATCTCTAACAGAGTCTCTCCACTCGCTGTCTCATAGACGCACTGTTTCTGCTGCATGCCTCTTCTACAGATACTTCCATGGGCACTGTTCTTCTGAATTGGCTTCTATAATTCCCGCCTCTCTCTTTCGAAACAGTCCGAACACGTGCCGCCAACAGCCAACATCCATTTACTGTCCAACTTCAAACCCACAGAACCAACTTTTCATCTTCCTCATTTATTCATTCAACTGCCGTTTTCTGGAACAACCTTCCTTCATACATATTTCCTGAAAATTACAATCTACAGAAGTTCAAGTCCAATATCAACAAATATCTTCTTTCGTCTTCTCAACCTCCAACCCAAGCACGGTACTAAGTACTATAGGTTATAATACCTCTCGTGTTTGGGGTTCTCATAAAAAAAAAAAAAAAGAAAAACAGCAAAGAGTTCTTTACTTATGTAAGCTCTAGAAGGAACGGGATGAATCAGATTGGTCCACTTGATATCGATGGGTCAACTGTTGATGATCCTGCTCAGGTAGCTAACAGACTAAATGAATATTTTGCATCGACATTCACACATGAGGAGTTATTTAGCGAGGGGAAAGCCAGGGGTGTATTCAACTCTAGCAGTAAGCTAGAGAATCTTGTAATAACTGAGAGTAAAGTGGAGGAGAAACTGTTGAAGATAAACAGAAGAAAGGCACCTGGGGCGGATGGGATCTATCCAGTTATATTAAAGGAGGCAGCAGAGGAAGTAAGCAAACCCTTAGCCATAATTATGAGAGCTTCCTTGGACTCAGGGGAGGTACCCGGAGACTGGAAATGTGCAAATGTGACCCCAATTCACAAAGGAGGATCAAAGGCTGACACAAGTAATTATAGACCTGTGAGTTTAACTTCTGTTCCAGGAAAATTAATGGAGGCACTAGTTAAAGAAACACTGCAGGATCATTTAGACAAGACTTCAGTTATAGCTCGGACACAGCATGGCTTTGTTAAGGGGAAGTCTTGCCTGACCAATTTGATTGGATACTATGATGCAGTCACAAAGGAACTGGATGCAGGAAATAACTTTGATATTATATACTTGGATCTTAGATAGGCTTTTGATACTGTTGCACATGGAAGACTGCTGCACAAATTTGAGCAGTGTGACATTGGAGGGAAATTGCTGCTGTGGATTAAGGGGTGGCTGAGGGGGAGAAGACAGAGAGTGGTAATCAATGGACACTGCTCATCGTGGACTAACGTTATTAGTGGAGTCCCTCGGGGCTCAGTGTTGGGTCCATTGTTGTTTTCTGTATTCATAAATGATATTGATCATGGTATATCAAGTTTAATGTCGAAGTTTGCAGACGATACAAAGGTAGGCAGGGTTGTCAAGGACACTACTGACACTATGCTGCTGCAACAGGATCTGGAAAGGTTGAGCAGATGGGCTGAGAGGTGGCAAATGAAGTTTAACATTGACAAATGTAAAGTACTATACATGGGAAACAGCAACCCCAGAGCAACGTATCAACTCTGTGGTACTACACTGACAGTGGTGGAGAATGAAAGGGACCTGGGGGTGGTTGTGCAGGCAGATATGAAGTTCTCTGAGCAGTGCAGACGGACTTCAAGAGTAGCTCATGGTGTATTGTCAATGATATATAGGAATTTTTCTAGCAGGGATAAGGAGGTGATTATTCCCTTGTATAAGGCAATGGTCAGGCCACACCTAGAGTACTGTATACAGGTCTGGAGGCCTCATTTCAAGATGTAGAGCTGCTGGAGTACAGAGAAGGGCAACAAGATTAGTGAATGGAACAAAGGGGTGCTCTTACGAAGAAAGGCTTAAGTTTTGCAAATTACAGTGTCTGGAGACTACGCACCAGCGAGGTGATCTGATAGAGGTGTACAAAGCATTGAATGGTTTGAGCATGCTCAATGCTGATGGGATTCTTCCTCTTGCTCAGGATAATCACCTGAGAGGGCATAAATTCAAATTGAGGAAAGACAGATATGGGATAAATGTGCGGAAATTTGCATTTAGCCAGCGAGTGGTTGGTTGGTGGAACAGACTTCCATCCCTTGTTGTTGAAGTTGATAGCCTAAATAAGTTTAAGGCTCAGCTGGACAGGTATTTTGAACGAACAGAGGGGTGAAGTGGAAGTGTTTTTTTTTTTTTTTTTTGGCTGATGCTGCATAAGCTTGCTTTCTTGCATCAAATGCCCCTACTAATGCTAATGGTTTGAGCAGGCTTAATGCTGACAGGATACTTCCACTTGGTCAGACTAAGAACCTGAGGGTGCATAGATTCAAATTGAGGAATGACAGTTGTATAATAGATGTGCAGAAGTTTTTTAGCCAGCGGGTAGTTGATTGCTGGAACAGACTTTCATCTGGTGTTGTGGAAGTTGATAGCTTAAAATTTAATGCTGAACTAGACAAACATTTGGAGTGACCAGATGGGTGAATTGGGAAATGTGTGGTTTTTTTTTTTTTTTTGTATATAAGCTTGCTTTTTTTTTTTTTTTTTTGCATCATTATGTCTCAGCTAATACTAATAAGTAAAGAAGTCTGCTACCTTTCTGTGCTGGAGACCTCTCATAATCTGCTTTAGCTTGCCTAACTCCTACATAACATGATTGCAAAATAGTTTATATTTACTGTAGGTTTCTGTATCTCTTGGTCATTAGCATTAGTAGAGGCATTTGATGCAAGAAAGCAAGCTTATGCAGCATCAGCCAAAAAAAAAAAAAAAAAAAAAAAACCCACTTCACCCCTCCGTTCATTCAAAATACCTGTCCAGCTGAGCCTTAAAACTTATTTAGGCTATCAACCATCCACTACAAGGGATGGAAGTCTGTTCCACCAACCAACCACCCGCTGGCTAAAGGCAAATTTCCGCACGTCTATCCTACATCTGTCTTTCCTCAATTTGAATTTATGCCCTCTCAGGTGATTATTCTGAGCTAGAGGAAGAATCCCATCAGCATTAAGCATGCTCAAACCATTCAAGGCTTTATACACCTCTATCAGATCACCTCGCTGGTGCCTAGTCTCCAGACACTGTAATTTGCAAAACTTAAGCCTTTCTTCGTAAGAGCACCCCTTTGTTCCATTCACTAATCTTGTTGCCCTTCTCTGTACTCGTTCCAGCAGCTCTACATCCTTCTTGAAATGAGGCCTCCAGACCTGTATACAGTACTCTAGGTGTGGCCTGACCATTGCCTTATACAAGGGAATAATCACCTCCTTATCCCTGCTGGAAAAATTCCTGTATATCATTAACAATACTCCATGAGCTACTCTTGCAGCCCGTCTGCACTGCTCAGAGAACTTCATATCTGCCTGCACAACCACCCCCAAGTCCCTTTCATTCTCTACCACTGTCAGTGTAGTACCACAGAGTTGATAGGTTGCTCTGGGGTTGCTGTTTCCCATGTGTAGTACTTTACATTTGTCAATGTTAAACTTCATTTGCCACCTCTCAGCCCATCTGCTCAACCTTTCCAGATCCTGTTGCAGCAGCATAGTGTCAGTAGTGTCCTTGACAACCCTGCCAACCTTTGTATTGTCTGCAAACTTGGACATTAAGCTTGATATACCATCATCAATATCATTTATAAATACAGAAAACAATAATGGACCCAACACTGAGCCCTGAGGGACTCCACTAATAACATTAGTCCACGATGAGCAGTGTCCATTGATTACCACTCTCTGTCTTCTCCCCCTCAACCACCCCTTTATCCATAGCAGCAATTTGCCTCCAATGCCACACTGCTTCAATTTGTGTAGCAGTCTTCCATGTGCAACAGTATCAAAAGCCTTTCTAAGATCCAAGTATATAACATCAAAGCTATTACCTGCATCCTGTTCTTTTGTGACTGCATCATAGTATCCAATCAAATTGGTCAGGCAAGACTTCCCCTTAACAAAGCCATGCTGTGTCCGAGCTATAACTGAAGTCTTGTCTAAATGATCCTGCAGTGCTTCTTTAACCAGTGCCTCCATTAATTTTCCTGGAACAGAAGTTAAGATCACAGGTCTATAATTACTTGTGTCAGCCTTTGATCCTCCTTTGTGAATTGGGGTCACATTTGCACATTTCCAGTCTGTTTTCCACTCTCTTCAGTACATCTGACATTGACGTCTCCATAGCCAGGTGGGAAGGAGCAGTAGTGCGTAGCACACGCTTCTTGATTAGACCAGGGTTCGAGCCCGTCACCACCAAATATGGAGAATGCGGAAAGGTCGGGGAATGACCACCGCATATCCCGTAGCAATATGGCCTCAGTCTAAGGAAGCTCTCATAATTATGGCTAAGGGTTTGCTTATTTCCTTTGCTGCCTCCTTTAATATAACTGGATAGATCCCATCCACCCCGGGTGCCTTTCTTGTGTTTATCTTCAACAATTTGTCCTCCACTTTACTCCCAGTTATTTCAAGATTCTTTAGCTTACTGCTAGAGTTGAATACACCTCTGGCATTCCCCTCGCTGAATAACTCCTCATGTGTGAATGTCGATGCAAAATATTCATTTAGTTTGTTAGCTACCTGAGCAGGATCATCAACAGTTGACCCATCAATATCAAGTGGACCAATCTGATTCATCCCCTTCCTTCTAGAGTTTACATAAGTAAAGAACTCTTTGCTGTTTTTCTTTGCATCACTTGCCAAGGATTTCACGTAATCTGCCTTCGCCTGCCTAACCTCCTTTGTAACTTGGTTGCATATCAACTTGTATCTGTCATAGGCTTCTGTGTCATGTGTTAATTTGTAAGTATCCCATGCATTTTTTCTTCTCTGCCATATGCCTCATTAGTTCATCTGACATCCATTTTGGCCTAAACCTTGAACAATATTTCTTAGTTGGTATGTAAAGCCTAGTAGCTTCCAAGATAAGTTCTTTGAATGCTTCCCATTTTGAATTTGCTGTTGGTAACATAATCAGTTGGTCCCACTGTATAGAATTTAAATACTGTCTCAGTCCATCGTAGTCGCCTTTACGGAAGCAATAATCCTTCCCGTTACCCCTAATGGTAGTTCCCTCTTTGAGTAAATCCCACTTCAGCACACTGTGATCACTGCCACCTAGTGGTTCATTTATCTGCAGATTCTTAATGCATGAAGAATCACTGCTGATAATCAAATCAAGAGTATTACTCCCTCTTGTTGCCTCCCGAACATGCTGATGTAGAAAACAATCATCCAATAAATCCACAAAAGCCCTGCTAGTGTGTGAGTGACCAGCCCCCAAATTCCAGTCAATATCTGGGAAATTAAAATCTCCCATTATAAGACTCTCTGATTTACTGGCCCACTCTATTTCCCTGTACAGTTTCTTATTATACTCATCAGAGTCATTAGGCCTATAGCACACTCCTACTCTCAATTTTGATCTCCCAATGCTTATGTCACACCAAACTGACTCAACACTGCACTGTCCAGCGATGTCGACTGGCTTCACTTCCTTGGTTTTTATGTGTTTCTTAACTAATAGCATAACCCCTCCCCCCTTCCTATCCTGTCTATTAATTATATACAATGTAATTTATATACATTGCAGGTATTTTTCTTCTCTGACACTAGTCTCTTCAGTACATCTGACATTGACGTCTCCATAGCCAGGTGGGAAGGAGCAGTAGTGCGTAGCACACGCTTCTTGATTAGACCAGGGTTCGAGCCCGTCACCACCAAATATGGAGAATGCGGAAAGGTCGGGGAATGACCACCGCATATCCCGGAGCAATATGGCCTTAGTTGCTAATGCTCCTAAAAACCAACAACATCTGACATCTCTTGCAGTCTGTGCTTTTTAGAGTATCTCTTAATTGGTGTAAAAAGTCTAGTGGCTTCTACGTTACTTTCCTTCATAAGAATTTAAGAACTGTCTGAGACTATTATAGTCACCTTTATGAAAGAAAAATCTCTCACCTTTACATTTGACACTAGATATATCTCTAAGTATATCCCTAGCCACGGTGGTAATGATTGCTGTGATTATTGCCACCTAGTAGTTCCCTTATCTGGAGATTCCTAATGTACGAAGAGTCACTGCTGAAAATCAGATCAAGATTATTGCAATCTCTCTAACATGCTTGTGTAGAAACAGTCAAATAAATCCAAAACATTTTGCTACTGTATGAGTGACAAACCCACAGATTTCAATCAGTATATGGAAAGTTAAAATCCCTATTATAAGACATTCCAATTTGCTGATCTATTTGATTTTTCTGTATAGTACATTATACTGATCAGTCATTTGACCTGCAAACTGCCACTCTAATTTTTGTTTTGCTTATGTCACACGAATCTGATTCAGTATTGCATTGGTAACATGGATTTGGGTGCACTGCCCTAGGTTTTGTGTGCTTTACAACAAAGAGCGTAACATCCTTTTGTCTTGTCCTTTCTGTACACATTATACTCACCATATTCATAGCATTATGGCCAAAGTAGCTTATGCACCATCAAACCTCCATATCAACCATATTCATATTTTGCATCCTTTATATCTGAATTGCATTGTTTTCAATAGTCGTACAATGTCTGTTTGATTACTTAACTAGTACTTTAAATTCATGAAATTTGTTTACTATGCTACTAGCATTAATGTACATGCAAGTAACATACACTTCTTTTTTTCTCTTAATATCTGTGACACAGGTAATGTATTTGCTTGTCCTATGACAATCCCCAGCATGCCTTGTAATATGTGACTCCTTGCTTTTCAGGCTGATGAATGTCCCAATAGAAGTACCTAAAGAATCACTTTCACCCCTGCCTGCAGCTGCTGTTAATCTGTTAGTTTGTGTATCCCATCCTCAGGTAGCAGTTTTTTGACCCAATTAACACTGTCTTGTCATCATCAGCAGGTATTCTTGCACTCCTTCTATTTAAGTGTATTCCATCCCTGTAAAAAGTTGCTCCTATTAACAAGCACAATTTTTGCTGAGAAAAATTCTATACATTCTTTCCTGGGCTGAATTCATTGACAAGGCACTTGTGCTGTAATCCCCTCTATGATATCTGGGCAGGAATTTCAGTTTTCAATTTAATCCTGACCCCCTAACTTTTCTCAACGTGGTCTCTACTTGTTAATTACATCCTCAGATCTACTTTTAACATGTACAACAATATTACCCTTTGTGCCCTTAACAGATAATAGCTACTCTACAACATTATCAGCTTTTGACTCTGGCAGACATACCCCAGTCCTAGTCCACATGTTCTTTTTACAAAATATATTTCCTGTTTCCCTGGCAATAGTCACCGACAATAACTTTCCCGTGAGACCAGCACTCTTTGCCATGTATGATGTTGGTGTGTCGTATGATGCATGAGTATAGTCTCTAGCATTGTGCTGGACAGCTGAGTAGTCCCTCATTTTAATACCATTAAGGGCATGAGTCCTGTTCCCCAAGCCCTCGTATTTGACCATCAGAGTGCCGAATTTATGCTTAATCTTCTCCTTCACTGTGCAACAAAAGCATTCAAAGACCATATCATGTCTCACTACAGAAACTTTGGTCTTTCTCCCAAGCCAAAGCATTTCTGCTACTTTGAGATTTTTTGCTTTACCACTATTGTTTGAGGCCTGATTTTAGCCTAAATTTAATTTAAAAATTACCACACAAACTAAGAGGTTAGAGTATAATAATACTAGACTATTTCCAGGCTATGCAACAACTGTTACCTTTCTAAATGATACTATTGGCCTTTCTCAATGCTTGTCTAAATACAAAAATAGACTAACCTACATAATTAGCACCTTCCACATATTTATTTACCATAATTTAAAACACTGCAATTAACTACTACTACGAGGTGTGTGCCAAAATTACTTGATAACAAAGGCTATGAATATTAAGTTGTAATTTAATTCTTTAGTTAAATTCAAGAACAAGCTAATGTACATAATTAAGACAGTTAAAACCTATCCATTAAACACAAATATTGTATATTAATCAAAATATTTTAATTTAGTAAAGAAAAAGAAGAAAAAAAAAGGTTAATTTTCCAAAAACTTGTTCATTTTCAACAGCTCAATTTAAGTTGCTGCTTGATTATAACTTTGACCACAGTATGTCAAATATATTGCCAGACTACTCATTTCATTTTTTTTTTAGGTGTGTGAGCATGGTGAAGACAATGGGTGCAATGTATTTGTTGTCTTCACCATATCTGTCTGTCTGTTTGTGCAGCTCTACTCCCAATGGATGGATTTTCAGGAAATTTTGTATTGGACCTTTTTAAAAAGTTTGTTAAACCATTTGAAATTTCATTGAATCAGACCAGTAGAAATCTAGCACTCATTTCGCTCGCTCTCCCCCCCACCCACCCACCCATTCTTATGTACTAACATGATTCCCAGTGGATGGATTTTCATAAAATTTTCTATAGAAAGACTTGTCAAGCCTCCCAATTGCATATGCTTATGAGATTCATATGTATCTCATAGGCATATGCCATATGTTGTAGCTGAAGTGCTGGATATGTTTGTTGCCATGAACTGGTTGGAGGAAAGAATGAAGAATTAAGTTGATGTGCATAATTGTTAGTTATACATCATAAATTATTACTATCTGTTATTGTGCCTGAAATGTAATGCACTGTGTTCATTAACTAACTTGTTTTGAGCTTGTCTAATGTATCAGTGTACTAGATTGAATTGCTTGGGTCCATTTTTTTCCAAAAATTCAATGTGTTTTAACACAGTTTCAAAACACAATCGTCATCATTCTAGTCCAATATCATCTGGCTAATATTGGATTATTATTTTTTTATTATTTTTTTTTTTTTGTATGTGAAGATAGTTTATCCAAAAATTCTTTGGACTGTCTGTTACCAAATCACAATGTTGAATCCAAAATTAATCTCCAGTCACTAACATTAAAAATGCATCCTATTTGCATTCTCATTGGGACAGAAGTTGATAGACATTCACTTGTCTTTTATTTCAACTGCATGTTCGAAGATTCATTCATTTAAAACAGTATAACCACAAAAATGTTGCTAATTAACACATACTAATTAAAAACTATTTGCTGGAGTATGAACCTAGTTGAACTTGATGTGCCACTTGGTGCTGCAGTCATGAACTAAGAGAAATTACTTTTTTTAGTCTACCCTCATATCACTGAATCAGTCGTGTAACAAACTTTTTTTTTTTTTTTTTCTTAAACTTGCATGTAAATTTAGTGTTCTCCCTGCATAAACTGTTCCATACAATTTTCACTTCCTAGGCAGGATAATATCTTAAACAAGTTTTGCAGCAGCTTGATTCTTTAACCATTTTATTGCATGATTTGTTTTTAAATACTGGGATGTTTTTGAGTAAGTTAAAGAATTGCTTATATAGATTTTTTTCATTAAAACCAGAAAATTTGACTAATTCACATCCACTCTTATTGTTATTCACATCCACTCTTCAAGTGCTTTTTTCAAATGGGGGGGATGCTTCCGCTGAGTTGTTTTGGTTTTTATTGCAGTTTTGTTTAATACAAATTTTGCTTAGCTTAATAAAATTTACCTTTACCATTGCTTTTCTTGATAAATTATACCTGGCACAGTGCTAAGGTCACAATCAAATTATTCTGTTTATTTTAAAATTTGAGTACTGTTGAAGTAAAGTTTATGTACCTATATATATATATATATATATATATATATAAAAATGAAGATTTTTCTCTTTTATACAGGTAATTCAGATTTTTTATCCTCATTCCATCCAACTCTATCCTAAAGAGTTTCCTGGTCATGATCCAAATGACTGTCAGCGGGACATTAAAAGAGAAGAGTAAGTGTCACTAGTGATATTATTAAATCATGGAAATCTGATTATTGGATAATACTAAATATTTTGCCTCAATATTTTCACATGTTGCTTTGCTACTTAAGTATGTGGTTTTTATTATACTGCAATAAAAATCTTTTGTGCAGGCTATGCTGAGAAACATTCTATTCCACAGTCACTACATAGGTTTTCTAGCTGTAAAATTGGGAGGACAGGAACAATGAAAATTTGTTGTTGGTTTGACTTTTCCTTCTTCAATAATGTCTGAACATCTGAAATGCACTTTCATTTGTGTAGATTTCTTTAACCTGTGACCATCGCACTTCTAAATGGAACACATCTGCTTACATGACCTGACAAACCGTTTTTTTTTTTTTTTTGTCGAATTGAAAATGGAGTTTCATTAATTAGGATTTATCCACTTTTCATTGTGCAAAATTTCTTGAGCTGTGCATGGTTTTTTACACTTATCTTCTATTATCCTACCCCTATTGCTCAGTTTTTGGAGTAAAAGTGGAAGCATCCCCCACTTGAAAAAAGCACATGACACATAAAAAGAGCCAAATTATAATATGCTGTTAGAGCAGTGTATTACACATATTTCATACCATACTCACCCTTCAGTGGGTAGGTGGAGAGAAATGAATTAGTTTCTTGATGAGCAGGAGCAGTCTTTGTATACCCACATGCTTTTACTTGCAGTTTTTGTTTAACTGTATTCAAAGCTGCTTCCATTTAAAATGAACTTTTTAAATGAATGGAACAAAAATGCTCTTGTTCATGTGGCATCTGTCAGACACCAAACAGAGACTTGGCTTAACTCTAATAAATTGAAAGAAAAACATAAAAATAGTGTATAATCATTTTGAAAATATTGGTGGGAATTTGATTTAATTCTGGAAATTTTTGGACTGTCTCATAGTATATTTGAGCCTGTAAAATTGATTCTGTGAGATTCTGCATGAGCATCCTAGGATTAAAAGGAGGAAATCTGGAATCAGAAGTGAGCCTGAAACACCTTTCCAGGACTGACAGAATTTATGCTGAGATAAAAATTTAGTGTCAAACAGACAATTCCCAATCAAGTAATGCCGGATGATCAGAAATGTATTTTCATTTACAGTACACTTTGGATTCAGGACATTAATTGGGGTCTCAGGGAGTCAGTTTATCAAAAAGGTATATGGGGAATCTGTAAGTTAATTTTAATTAGCATTGACCAATGCCAGATTTAGGAAGTCTAATTCCTGTTAAATGTATGTTTAGAGGCCCTGAAATAAGTTCATGGGTGGATCTCCTGGAGAAATAGAATTGCATTGTTTTGGGTATCTGGCTACCCTGGAACAACTGCACCTCAGGTAAATTTGACCTTACTGGTGAGCAAAAAAAAAAAAAAAAAAAAAAAAGCCATTTTTTTTTTTTGGGAGAGGGTAGAGAGAAAATGAATAGTGATCTTGCTTATGCAATACAAAGGCAATTTTTAAAACATGTGTCAGAAACTTAGCCACGTACTGAAGTGTTGATTTCAGTAATTTCCTTATTTATATTTTGTTCAGTTATCTCTTTTGTGGCCATTGAAATAACTTGTTGAAATATTATACCTAAGTTATGTTTGCAGATATTGCTGTGTTGAAGAAACTGTAAACAAACACATTTATATGCGGTAATGTGTAACTCACACATGAAACAAGAAATTTTGTTCTTATGGGAAGTTCCTTTTTGAAGTAATTGTGGTTGTGAATGGTAAGCAGAGCAAAATGGGGGATACCAGAGGACAAAAGACTTCAGAGCAAATCACAAATATCTGAAATAAATTTTATTAAATTGCAGTGTTTCTTGGGTGAAGATCATCTTACTATTTCAAATGGATTGAATAGATTCCTTTTTGATAGGAATTGGATTTTGACCCTGAGTTCAGTGACTACCACAACATATTTTTGAAAGCTGGTGAATCCACCTCCCACTGACATCTATAAGTAGTTAGAGGCTGATGAGATTGAGGGATCCTGGATACCTGATTATTACTAAGGAAGAGATCTCCTGGATTGTTATTATTAGTACTGTTGAAAAAGAATGGGAATAGCATTCAAGCCACAGCTGTCAGAGGTTAGAAAGGCCTTTTATATGTTTAGAAACTTTATTAGTTTGTCATCAGGCTCTGAAATGTTTATTATTACCCCTCACCAAAGTACTCATTGGCAGATAGTTATTCAGAAGCATCATCAGAAAATTAACCCAGTAAAACTCTCATAGCATATTTGAGCCTGTACTCTTTATAAGATTTACATAAGGACATAATATGAATTTTCAGCAAGTATACTCAAGAGCTTTTTGGACTTTAAATAAGTGTTAGTTAGAGTTGCCATCATACAATACTGTAGATGATTAAATCTACTCTTTAATATTACTAGATATTAAGTGCAATAAAATCTCATGTAGTCTATTAACCCAGCACTTGTAGTGCTCAATATGTAGCAAAAATGATAGTGGGTCAACTTTCTTTTTAATTTTCAGAAAATGATTTGGGCTTTTTCAGTTCTGCCTAAACAGTACCAATATTTCATACTTTCTTAATGGATCGAAGAACTTATTAGTACAGGAACTCCTCGACTTCACGTAAGTTTTTGCCAGCCAGTGCAAACTGAAAAATATATGGAAATATATTTTGCATCTGTAGGGATAAATGTAGGGATGTTTTGCATCTGTAGGGTTAAATGATATCGTAATGTGAACCCAATAACATTGGTTTTTTTTTTTTGCAATTTGTTTCAAGTCCTTGGAAGTTGAAAATTTTGCTATATTACTAAGCTATTTATCTCTCTAAAAGGTGATATTTATAATGGAAATTGCACTACACTTTCATTGTTATCATCTGTTTTGTTATAAGAATCAATTTTGAACACTTATATATTTGAACACTTTTACGCAATCTATTATAAATGGATAGTAAACTCTATCTTATTGCATTTGCGATAAACCCAATAACTAGAATTTTGTGGGTTTTATGTTACAGTATTATGATGAAATGTGTTTCCCTTCACTGAAATCTTCAATCATATAAAAAAAAAAAAAATTTTCAGAAACTTCTCTTTATTCCTATTTACGTATTATAATGATAAAGGGAAAGGGATCAATGGAAAGTGCAAGTGCTGGCAGTGCCAGGAAACGAAACAAAATTGATTTAGAAACAAAGATGAAAATGATTAAGAAGTACGAAGCAGGACAAAGTTTGTCATCTATTTCAAGGGAATTAGGTCTCACTGCTTCAAAGTGAGTACTATTTTAAAAGACAGTGTGTGTATAAAAGAACATGTCAAAGCATCAACGCACTTAAGGTCAGCAGTGATCACAAAACAGCATTCAGGTGCTTTATTGAAGATGGAAAAGCTATTAATAATATGGATGGAAAATCAGATTCAGAAACAAGTGCCCCTGAGTCGAATGGCCATTCAAGCAAAAGCAAGAAGTATTTATGAAGATATTAAGGATAAGTATGGCGAACCCCAAGCCAAGTTCATGGCAAGCAACGGGTGGTTTAATAGGTTCGAGCATCTCGCTCGTTTCAAAATCATTAAAGTATGTGGTAAGTTGCCAGTGCCGATTCTGCAGCTACAGAGAAATTGTGATGTGTTGGAAAAAAATTATTGATGAAGGTGGCTATTCAATGTGTCAAATTTTTAACGTTGATGAGAGACTGCTTTGTATTGGAAAAAAAATGCCTGATCGAACATACATTGCCAAAGAGGAAAAGACAATGCCAGGTTTCAAGGCTTCAAAAGATAGGGCCACACTCTTGTTTGGGGCTGATGCAGCAGGAGATTACAGATTAATACCACTGCTTGTGTACCATTCTAGAAATCCTAGTGCATTTAAGGGCATCAATAAAGCCACCTTACCCTTGCATTTCCGATCAAACCAGAGAGCATTGATAACAATATCTCTTTAAGAATTGGTTTAAATGTTGTTTCATTCCCAAGGTTGAAAAATATTGTAAAGACAATGATGTTCCTTTCAAGATTTTGCTTCTATTAGATAATGTTCCTGGACATCTTATGCATCTAGATGATTTCAATTCGAATGTGAGAGTCATATTTCTACTGCCAAACACTACTTCACTCATCCAATGTATGGATCAGGGTGTTATTTCAAATTTAAATGCATACTATTTATGCACATTTGCTCAGGCATTGTCTGCAGTAGAAGGTGAGAAAATTTTTATGTTAAGAGACTTTTGGAATTCTTACAGTATTTACCAAGCCATCTTAAACATTCATAAGGCCTGGTCGGAAATTACTAAAAGTTGTTTAAATGATGCATGGAAGAAAATATGCTCACAGCATATTTTCTTCCTTGGTTGATTTGCAGGCAGAGATAGTGAAAAAAGAAAATGCTGAAAAAGCTCAAGATGAACCAAATGAGGAGGCGAGGCACTTTGTCACCAGTGAGATGTCAATGGCATTTCTTGAAATTGAATCAGCAATAGCGAGGTTTGAGAAGATGGATCCTGATAGTGAACGATTCTTAAACGTTAACAGAGGGATGAATGATATCCTTGCTTGCCACAAAGAAATCTATGATGAAAAGAAAAAAACCACCATCCTTTAATATGTTCTTTTGTAAGGTTGAGCGGCCGACCCCTTCTAAATATCGACAGCCCTCAACCTCTGCAGCGGCGTACTTATCAGCTGAAGACATCAATTCTGGCAACGATGCTCGAGAGGTAAAACTTACTGATGTTATGCCTGTCTCCTCTCTTTTTTTTGTAATTTTATAATTTTTAAATTTTTTAAATTGCATGGTTTTGTAATTTTTCCTGCACATGAGATAAAAAAATTGAATAAATGAAATAAATAATTCTATTCACATGTTCGTTGAACATTTCTTTTTTGATTCAATCAATTCAGCGAGTACGGTTGTGAATGCTGCACAAGCATGGGGGAAATTCCGACTTACATAGTTCTGTGGAATGCAACCCTTGCGTTAATCAGTGAGTGGCTGTATTAGTACTGGCAAATGATGTAAGAAAGCAAGCTTACACAGCATCAGCAAAAAAAAAAACATTTCACCTATCCATCTCCTCAAATAGATTGTCTAGTTCTTCATTGAATTTATTCAAATTCTCATCCACTTCCACAACAATGGATGAATGCTTGTTCCAACAATCAACCACCAACTGGCTGGATGCAAACTTCTGCAGATGTGTTCTACAACCATCAGTCATAAATTTGAATTTATGCCCCTCATGGAATGCTTCCTTATACTGCATAATTTGAGGAAGAATCCCATCATCATTGAGTTTTTTTCAAGCCTTAAACACCTCAGTCAGATCACTTTGCAGGTGGCTAGTATCCAGATGCTGCAGTTTGCAACACTGAAGCCTTTATTGGTAAGAACACCTTTTGTTCCCCTCGTCACTCATTGCTCCTCTCTGTACCAGTTCCAGAAGGTTGAAATCCTTCCTAAAATGAGGCCTCCAAACCTGTATGCAGTATTCACAATGTGGTCTGACCATTGCCTTTTGCAATTGAATAATCACCTCCTTATCACTGTTAGCAAAATTCCTGTATGTTGTTAACAAAACCCCATGAGATGTCCTATCAGCCTGTCTGCACTGTCAGAGAACTTCATATCTCACTGCACAATTACCCCTGGGTCTTTTTCATGTTCCACTAAGCATAGCTGTACCATACAGTTGGTATGTTACTGTGAGATTACTGCAACTCATACGCAGTACCTTATATTTGTCAATATTAAACTTCAATTGCCATTTCTCAGTCATCTAATTTTTCTAGATTTTGTTGCAGTAGCATACCTTCATTACTGTCATTAATCACCCTGCCAACCTTCATATCACCTGAAAACTTAGACATCAAATTCTCAAAGTCCTTTCTGATGAAGAAATTGCTAGAACTTTCCAATTCCAAATTTGATTTAATTTTTTCTGATAATGAAGATGTTATTTTTGATCCCAATGATATACAGTGGTACCTTGGATTGAGAGTAACTTGGTTTGCGAGTGTTTTGCAAGACGAGCAAACATTTTTAATAAATTTTAACTTGATAAACGAGCGAGGTCTTGCAATAAGAGTACAGCCAGTCCTCGTATAACACGTGTTTACACTACACGAATTCGATCATACACGATTTATAAATAGGGGAACGATATCTTATATAACACGAACCGAATTCACTTATGCATGATTCGTCTGTGTTTACATGAAATGACAGTCGAACGCAGAATCACCCCAACTGAACGCAACACGATAGGAATGAAGAGAAGATTCTGAAAATGTATTTGTTTTTTATATCAGTGAAAGGGAAACACATTTCACCATAATAACATAAAAACCAACACAATTCCAGCTATCGGTATAATTGCAAATGCAATTAGATAGTTTACTACCAGTTTATAACAAATTCCACTAGCAGAAACGCAACTGGAAATTGTTTTTATTGTTTTATGGTTTCCGAGTGTTACCTGCCGCAGCAAGTTTTTAATTGCGATGAGACGGGGCTTTTTTGGAAAAAGTTGCCAAAGAGGACCCACATTACAGCAGAAGAGAATGCAATGCTCGGTCACAAGCCCATGAAAGACCGTCTCACCCTCTTGCTGTGTGCTAATGCAAGCGGTGATTTCAAAGTCAAGCCCCTGCATGTGTATCATTCTGAGAATCCACGAGCCTTCAAGAAATGCAAGGTGCAGAAGAGCCAGTTAACTGTTATGTGTAGGTCCAACAGCAAGGCTTGGGTCACTCGTATCTTGTTCGTTGAGTGGATCAACGAGGTCTTCAGTCCTGCAGTGAAGAAATACCTTTTAGGAAAAAAAACTGCCACTCAAAGTCTTGCTGGTTATGGATAATGCTCCTGCTCATCCTCCAGACCTTGAGAACGACTTACTGGAAGAATTCGAATTCATTAAGGTCCAGTTCCTTCCTCCTAACACTACTCCATTACTCCAGCCCATGGATCAGCAGGTCAATTCGAACTTTAAAAAGCTTTACATCAAGGCACTATTTCAGCGATGCTTCGAGGTGACCAAAGGAACTAACCTTACCCTCCAAGAGTTTTGGAAAAATCATTTCCACATTGTAAACTGCCTCAAAATCATCGATAAAGCCTGGGATGGGGTCACCAAGAGAACCCTCAATTCTGCTTGGAGAAAACTGTGGTCTGATTGCGTTGAGGGGTTTGCTCATGAACAAGAGCTGCCAGTTGTTGATGAAATTGTGTCCTTGGGGATGACCATGGGACTGGAGGTGAATAAGGACGACATTCAAGAGCTGGTGGAGAAACATGGCCAGGAGTTTACCACCGACGAACTGATGGATCTGCATCGCGAGCAAGAGGTTATGGAGGAGATCTCGTCTGAGGAGGAGGAGAAAAAAATGGAGACATCCCTCTCTTCAAATGAGATTAGGGAGGTGTGTAAAATGTGGGAAACAGTGCAAAATTTTGTAGAAAAGCATCACCCGAGTAGGGCTGTGGCAGTGCGAGCGATGAATCTGTTTAATGACAATGCAATGTCCTATTTCCGTGAAATCCTCAAAAGGAGGCAAAGGCAAGTGTCATTGGAGAGGTTCCTTGTTAAAGTCGCACAAAAAGAAAAAGTCAACAGATAGTAGTGATTCCGTTAGTGACAGTGAAAGTCTTCCTACCCAATAATTAATAAATTCGATTGCTTTTAAAAATATAAAAAGGTATGTATTTTGTATTAATCATTTTTACAGTATATGAATATTTTTGAGTTTTGGAACAAATCGTCTGGGTTTCTATTATTTCTTATGGGGAAATTCGCTTTGATATACGAGTGCTTTGGATTACGAGCACGTTTCTGGAACGAATTATGCACGCAAACCAATGTACCACTGTATCTTGCAGCACTGATGAAGAAATTGATGACAACTTATCAATCAATGCTGGTGTGGCTTCATCTCATCTAAAATCTTCTTCAAAATGTTGAGAATAGTTGATTTCATTTGTTCACTGACTTATGGGGAAGCGTAAGGGTTTTCTACTAGAGATCAAAATTACAAATTTTGATTCCCGGATTAGATAGGTATTTGCAATTTGGAAAGAGTTGTCTTTGTCTCTCTCTGTATATTGGAAAAGTTATGTCAACTCTAATGTTTAAAATAACCACAGTCTATTAAAAATAGCCTTAAGAGCTCACTTTTTAAATTTAAAATATTAACCATTAAACTTACGTTCTGAATAGTATTAAACATAAAAATTAATAATTATTATAATAATTTTTAATAATATAATAATAATATATCCTGGCAGATATGTGAAACGGTATCTCTTCAGGATGTCACACCATTCCACTATTTCAGTACATATACTGAAATAGTCCATATATGCCACCATTAACATTTCGATAGTTTCCTATCCATATATTATAGTGTTAGGGCCAAAAGTTTAAAAATGTGGATTTATTTTATGTACAGGAAACTGTGGCATCTACGTTAAGTTACCTATACTTTTAAGTTGTTGATGGTAGCTGCAGTTATAATTAAAACGAAAAGACAAATTATCAAGTTTAATTTCCTGTTAGGACTTGCCAATCCGCACGTGGCAAACCGAACCAAAAAGTGAGAACGATTGTTTGAGTTTGCTGCCCTAGTCAAGGGCAGCGGTGGCGACCTCTCACAGTCCAAGACCTACCAATGTGGTAAAGGCACTCTACAATTTCGACCCAACACAATCATTCTCACTTTTTTGGTTTGGTTTGCTGCATGCGGATTGGTAAGTCCTAGCAGGAAGTTAACTTGGTAATTTGTCTTTTCATTTTAATTATAACTGCAGCTACCATCAACAACTTAAAAGTATAGGTAACTTAACGTAGATGTCACAGTTTTCTGTACATAAAATAAATCCACGTTTTTAAACTTTTGGCCCTAACACTAAAATATATGGACAGGAAACTATTGAAATGTTAATATCGGCATATATGGACTATTTCAGTACATGTATTGAAATAGTGAAACGGTGTGGCATCCTGAAGAGATACCTTTTCACATATATCTGCCAGGTACTTACTAATATATAATTTTATGATAATTTTTTTGTTTAATACTATTCAGGATGTAAGTTTAATGGTTAATATTTTAAATTTAAAAATTGAGCTCTTAAGGCTAGTGAGTCTTATTGTTTAATAGCTTGTGGTTATTTTAAACATTAGAGTTGGCATAACTTCTCGGATATACAGAGAGACAAAGACAACTCTTTCCAAATTGCAAATACCTACCTAATCCAGGGCCGTTACTAATACGGGGGAACTTGTGCCCCCGGATTTCCTGAGCACCAACTATATTTTTTACAATCATATTCTATTCACTGTCCTTCCCTAAAATTCAACACTCTGAGCTATTAGTGCAATACGAGGGCAGGAGTGTCTATTGCTATTCTAAGTACTTTCCTAACTTCACCTCCCATTAGCTATATACCCAGACATTGACTGCTTATGGAAACAATCTACACTTAGAAAAGTCAATAAAAATATTTACTTACTAGCTCTATCTTTGCAGCCTGTGCAAGATAGGCAAGTATTTTCAAACAATAGAATTAATAAAAAAATAATAGCTAATAAACCACTTGAGTGTGTGTATATATATGTGTGTGTGTGTGTGTGTGTGTGTGTGTGTGTGTGTGTGTGTGTGTGTGTGTGTATATATATATATATATATAATTTATTTATTTTTTTTTTTTTTCTGAGCTGGACTGGAACAGGAAGATAACAGAAATTATTCTGGACCCAAAAGAGTTTAAAAAATAGCCTACTGCCAGTATGAATATACAGTGAAACCTCACTTTAATGGGCTAAATCCAATTATCCATTAAACACAAAAGAATACATAAAATTGCTGAAGTTGCTAAAACATTATGAAACAGTGCTGTGCTAAGAAATGAAAAGCATCAAATATATTGCAATACTATATTTTACTGCACTTAATGTATTCATTTGAAAGAGCTCGAAATTTTGCTGCATTATCTATAGGTGGTGAAATGGACTAAAGCTCATTAACCCTTAATTAATCCTGCTGAGTTTTCTAATCAATCATGTGACCAGTAGTGTTAAAGAAATAGAATGATTATTAGAAGCAACAGGCAAAAGGAATTGGTCTTTAAGATAAAATAAATTCTATCCATTGTTTTGAACATTTCTTTTAATAATTTTTAGCTCTCCCAAAAACACTTAGTTTCTTAGACTCTGTACTACTGATTCAGACTCAAGTCTGCAGAGGTTAAGTACCTTAGACTGAAGGTTTAATGGTTCCCTGCTTGAAGTATGACATATTTAGTGGGCTGATGGAAGGTGATGGTGAGGAACATCCTAGCAATCTGGCTTATTGTGAAAATAGTTTAACTGATGAAAAATATCACTGACTGAGGCAATCATTTCACCAGGTCCCATTTGGATGAAAAACCTAGTTCAATGGATGTTATTTGTGAAGGCTGTTAAAGCAAAAGCTTACTCTATTTTATTCATAATGGCATCTTTAGAGTATTTTTGACCAAAAAAATAAATTTTCATGAAGTCTATTCATACTCATATTATAAATGACAAAGTTGACATGAAAATCAGTCAGCATTACCTCTATTTCATACTAACTCTTATGGTATTTTGCTTCTAGAATAAATATCATATCATTTTTCAGAGAGGAAAAATTAATAAGAAATATTCTAATAGTTTATATAGCTATCTCCAAGTTCATATTTGAGGAGTGCTTCTACCCCTACATGCCCATTCACATTATAAAAATTAGTGTGATTGCTTGAAGTTAAATTTGAGAGCAAATCTTTTGGAACAAATTGCAATTAGCAGAAGAGGTTTAGAACAAATTTTGCAGTTCTTAATTTCATACAGATTTTTAATTTAAAATACAAAGTTTGTGCATTTTATTTTATAAATTATTAATAATTTGATTCTTGTCCTTTTCTCAGAGCCATAAAGAGAGGTTGTAATAACGCACATCACCCAGATCTCTATGGACATTACCGAGAAGCCAAATTTACGCAAACAAAGCATCATTGGTGGTGGAAGGTATTTGTGTATTATTTTATATGCATTTTTTATTTTTTAAATAATTTAGAGAGAGAGAGAGAGAGATTAAAATTCTTTAGCTCTAAAAAAAAGTTTGAATATAAAAACATTGTAGTCCTTATTTCTGTTCATTTTAGATCTGTAATGAACTATTGTTAACAAAGATCTCTTGATGTTTTCATTTTGACATATGATTATGATTGTAAAGCTCACAACAAGATTAAATCTTGATGAGACTGTGAAGACTCTTTTGAGACTTTCTCACAAAGAACCCTTCGAAGTACATGGTTGTGGTAGGTTGGTCCTTTAGGCACCCCTGATCACAACTTGGTGGTGGTTTTTTGTTCAGTGGAGCCTTTCTCTTGTGGCCATTTTCAGCCTTGTTGTTTGGCATCACAAGGTTGCAAAATAGGATGATCTGTTTCTGATGTCAGTTTTTGCCCAGATTGTGTCAGTGCAATTATTCTTGTAGAAATGAAGTCTTTTATTCTACACCTTAAAAATGTGCGCCTCCGTAGCCAGGTGGGAAGGAGCAGCAGTGCGTAGCACACGCTTCTTGATTAGACCGGGGTTCAAGCCCGTCACCACCAAATACGGAGGATGTGGAAAGGTCAGGGAATGACCACCGCATATCATGGAGCAATATGGCCTTAGTTGCTAATGCTCCAAAAAAAAAACCCAAAAAAATAACCTTAAAATCTTGTCTTTTATATTTGCTAAATAAGGATTTTCAAGATAAGAATGTATATAATAGTTGGCTTGCATCCAGATCTCCAAGTTCATTTTCTGCCTATGCTGAAGCTTGCAGCAATTGTAAACAGCTATTAATCCGTTCAAACTAGTTTGAATAGACTAAGAGTAGAAAATTTGTTTTTTTATCTAAATTGTAGTTGAGCATTCTGGTATATTGCCAAAGCTATTGGTTGCAACTGTTGCTCACATATTTCTACCATCTATTAAAATCTGATAGTTTTGTTGCCACTTCATCTAAAAATCCTGCTTCTATTCTAACTTTTGTATTGATGATCTTGGTAAACCACCTTCTACCATTCCCGGTACATTTTGCTCAATGCTTCCTGTAGCCTTCTGTCCAAAGGGATGTCAAAAGAATTTTGAACAATCTTGATGCCAAAAAAGATCCACTTGTTCTCAAAACCTGGGCTGCCAAGCTTACTCCTGTTCTGTATTGCCTTTTTACACTTTTTTATTCCACTAGTGTTTTTCCTTGTGCTTGGAAGTTTCTTGTATCCAGCCAGTTCCTAAAAAGAGTTCCTAAAAATCCCTCCCATCCAGTTATTGTCCCATTGCACTTTCTCTACTGTTTTTAAAGTAATGGAGAAATCCATTGACCACCAACTCCTATACTATTTCAACCATCTATCTGATTAGTGACTGCCAGAATGGATTCTTTCAGTGTTGGTCCACTGGTGATATATTGGCTTAGATTACCCATCTGTGGACAAATTCAGTGAAAAAAGTTAGCAACTCAAGAGTTGCTCTTGATGTTTCTAAGGCTTTTGATCATACTTTGGCATTAAAAAAATCTTCTAAACAAGCTTCCATCTTATGGATTGCTTACTGTTTTTCTTTGATTGGATATCTAGCTTTCTCTCCGACCACTTGCTGCAGGTGATGGTAAATGGGTCTGTCTTCTAACTTCTCCACTAATGCTGGTGTTCCCCAAGGTTTAGTTCTTTTTCCCACTTTTTCCATCTTGTATATTAATGACTTTCTTCCACTGACCGGAAATCCTATTCATAGCTTTGCTGATGATAGCACACTGCAATCCACCTTCCAGTTTGAGAAACTTTATGCTGCACAAACATCTTCAATTTCTCAAATGCCCACCACTGATTCCTTAAATGCTGATCTCCAGGTAATTCTCTAATGGGTCAAAGATAACTTAGTTAATTTCAATTCTTCTAAAACTCAGTCCATGAGCACTGTTCTTCTGAACAGTGCACATAGAAGTTCTTCCATTTACTGTCCAACTTCAAACTCACAGAACCAACTTTTCTTTTTACTCATTTATCCCTTCAATTTAAGTTTCCTGAAAATTACAGTTTACAGAAATTATTCTAATGTCAACAAGGACTTTTGATCACTTTCTCAACCTTCAGCATTGATACTAAGTACTGTAGGTTTTAATACCTTTTGTGTTTGGAGTTTTCATAAAAAATAAAATAAATAAATAAAAAGTTTTCTCCTGCCAAAAGATGGTCATATGGATCAAAGACAATTTAATCATCCTGAATTCTGATAAATGTGCTCATCTTCCTGTCCATAATATTTATAAATTTGCTTAATTTCTCCATAGCTATGTCCTGCACTAACAAATTTCAAAAAATGTTATAAAATATAAAGAACTTGGATTAAGCAATTTGGTACATCTATTATATATCTGAGTCAAAAAAGCTTTCTCAAATTAGTAGATTTTTAAAAAAGAAATTTTCATAATGAAGGACTTTGCAACTATATACAAGCTTTCATTTTATGAATATTCAGTTATATTAGCCCACTTTGCACTCCATTTGGCAAAATTCACATATCACTTAGAAAAAAAGTTCAAAATAAAGTTTCAAATATTTGCATTACGAAAAGTATAGAGATTTATGCTCTGCATCACATACAATCTTGGTGCTAGCATGATTTTCTAATACTTCAAAAGATATTTGATCTCACATTCTTAAACATTAATTTCAGGAACAATGGATTATCTAAATATGTTAGCCAGTATTATTTGTTTTCCCTATGTACCTCTGAGAAATCCTTAATGAGTCTCACTTTCAAACTAATAATTTATATCATCAGTAGTTTAATCATATAGTATATCAACTAAAATTATCATTGATATTTGATGTCTTTTAGAAAAGACTCAGTTTTAAGTAAAGCTGAAAAGGGGTTTAACAATTTTAAATTTTTTTTTTTTTATAACACACTTTTTAATTATTAAGTCAATTTTTAATTATTATGCATGACGTGCTAGAGATTCTAATCTCTAACTGCTATTGTTTTCTCATTGTGCATGTGTTATAACACATGCACAATGAGAAAATATCTCATATTTTGTTCTTCTAAATGATAATATATGGGGTATCTATGCCTTGTCTTTCCAGTGCCCGAAACATTGCCTTGTGTTGTATGGAGTCAAATGTCTTTTCATAATCCACAAATGCCAGGCATAATGGTATTTTATATTCATTTGCTTTCTCCATTAGCTGTGATATTACGTGAAGGTGATCCATAGTTGAGAATCCTGTCCTAAAGCCAGCTTGCTCTTTCAGTTGATTCTCATCAAGTATTCTTTCTAATCTGTTAGTAAAGAACATCTCTTTGCAAAGAACATCTAGTAATAACTTCTAGAACTATAGTGGAAAGAGAGAAATAATTCTTCTACAATTCTTCCTCCTCCGATTAACAGACCGTTGTATAAGAAAGGCACTTCTTACATTAAGCAGTCAGTACCACAAATTATGCGGACGAAAGATATCTGAATGGGAGAGAAAGGAAGGACCTTCAACTGCCTGTAGAATTTCTCTTCACTATAGTGTGGAAGAATTATGTGGGCAAAATTTAAGATGGAAAATTGGATGATAATTTTCTGCATATAGCTCAGTTGAAGGCTCAAAACATGAATTGGAGTTCTTTAATATCTTAGAAAGGGCAGTAGAAACTACTGGCAGAGAAAGAATTAGTATTGGTTAGAGATGTAAATAGTAGTGAAGGAAATGACAATTGCATCTGCAGTCCCCCACCTTATAAGCATGCTTCCTTTTATCATTTGCCAAAACTAATTCTGATTGAGACATTACTAATTCTAAATGAGGTTTGCAACTTGTATACTCCTTATATCATACTTATTCTCAGTACAAACTAGCTTCTGGTTCTGTGAAGATGCATGTGTATTTACATGTAGTCTTACACAAAATTACCTGTTCATTCACTTTTATTCTGGTGTGCCATACACCATTGTACCTCTCCATCCAAACAGTTAAACCAAAAGTGTTTTTATAACCTGTTTTCATTGATTTCTTCTACATTTTCACTACCAATCCCATATCATTATTTACTAGAAACATTCTTACTGTATTGTTGCCACTTCTAATTAATCTCTATTTTTTTAAAATAGATTAATCACGTAATGGACAGCATTAAAACAATGAAAGATCATAAGGGTCCTGTGTTATTTCTAGAAGAGGATCACTATGTTGCTCCTGATTTTCTTCATGTCCTTAGGTTGATGGAATCATTACAGCGCACGTAAGATTTCTTTTTTTTCCCCCTTTTGCATAATTTTGGTGAGGAATTAAAATAATATAAGAATTTTACAAGTTGCCTGGTTCTTTTATACCTCTCCTAACTGAGGGTTTTCATCTCTCAGAACAGACAAACCAAATTATAGAATACAATCTGCAATTTACAGTAAGCGTATATAATGACAGCTCTGGTTTTAGTTGCCTTACCACAAATTGAAAACGCAGCATTACAATTTCACTTTTGAGAACTTTTCTGTATTTGAATTTTGTATTGTGTCAACCTGTATTGGTGATATCATAATGTGTGAGAAAATCAAATTTCTGTGATATGAACAGTTTTCTCACTTTACTTCTGGCTTCTATTCCTAACAGGCAAATTGCTTATATTCAGTATTTTCATTAAAAAATAACTTTGACATAATACTCATTTATTTTTAATATTGCTTTCAAATTAATTTATTTCATCTGTATTTTAATTTTGTATAAATATTAAGATAGTGAAATAACTTTTTTTCAGTTAAAAGAATTGTCGGTTTAAAAGTAGACATTTCATCCTTGAAAATTCACAAAATTTAATTTTAGAAGTAGCATTGTAAATTTGCATGGATGAGAGAGAGAGAGAGAGAGAGAGAGAGAGAGAGAGAGAGAGAGAGAGAGAGAGAGAGAGAGAGAGAGAGAGAGAGTTATTAAATAACTGTTACAGTTGAAATTAAATATTCTACTTGTAAGTTGCAAAGGTATAAGTGAATTGCAGAAGGAAGAAAAGTGGACAATCTTGATTCATACTGATTGGCTAAATGAAACGTGGTGAGATGAAAAAGTTACGAAATTTAATAAACTAAAAGGAGGATGATACAGTTTGTTATTGTTATTTGGTTTTTAGGAGCATTAGCAACTAAGGCCATATTGCTCCGGGATATGCGGTGGTCATTCCCTGACCTTTCCGCATTCGGTGGTGACGGGCTCGAACCCCGGTCTAATCAAGAAGCGTGTGCTACGCACTGCTGCTTGATACAGTTTGTCATCTTAATATATGATAATTGAATTTATTAATATATTCAGCTATATATAATATATAATTAAATGTTACATTGTTAATATATTATAATTAAAATATAACATACCCACATGCATATATTTATATCATGTAAAATCGATTTAAGATGTTTTCACCTCAGATGTGAAGTAGCTTGAAATTGTAACTCTGTGTGTTTGGGGGGGGGGAAGTGTTTTAATTGTATATTATGAAATTTATTTTTTGTGTGTAAATGGCTCTGGAAATTCTGCTTAATATTTGTTTCATTGGGTTAAGTGACTTTTTATGCTTCAAGTGTTATAAAAGTTGGTTTTGCACATAATGTTTACATTGGGCAGCAGAAGAAACTGTTAATCATTGTTGCAGAACATTTTTGCCACTTTATGTCACTGTCTTGTTACAAATTGAGCAGTTCAGAATTTCAGGAAAGAAAGTGAAAAAGAAGCCAAAAATAAATTAAAGACTAAAATTAAACAAGTTGATTCATAATTCATGAAACAAATTGTAAATGTAATTTAATCATTAATGGAATGTGATTCTGGCTACTACAGTAGTAGCACTGTTCATCAGATGTCTAGCAGTTGCTTATGCGTTAGTTCCATTACTTTCCATTTTCCATTACTCAGTCACCGGCCAGTAGTGTTTTATTTACAGCAAAGGTAGCAGCAAATCATTTTCTTGGGCACAGCATGTTTGTAATGAAACATCGGTTTATCCCCCAGATTGTTATCTTTCAGATTACTTAAAAGGAGTTAGTTTATACTAACTCCTTAGTATAGACTAACAACTAATTAGTTGGTCTATACTAACATTCTTTAACATATTAGAAGAATTAAGTCATGTCGAATCATAAATTTCAATGATAACTGTGTAGACATTTTACCAAGTATCAAAAAAAGAATGAGATGGTGAAAAGAGTTTGTACTTCCATTTGAGAAGGACTACATATTACTGGGCAAGAGTAAAATTACTAATATGTATTATATTAATATTGGCAAAATTATGCAGGGAGTAAGCTTATAATGGTATCAGCCAAAAAAATTGCCTGCCCCTTAATTTTATTTTAATGATGACTTCAAATATGAAAGGTATTAGAAACCTATATTTAGAGTGTTAGTAAAGTGTATGGGGCAAAGGTTGATGAGACAGAGGATACTTGTTGATATTGGAATTGAATATCCATAGATTGTAATTTCAGGAAATATGAATATTGTGATTTTCAAGAAATAACCTTCCTTCATGAAGGAAGGTTGTCCCAAAGAAGGGATGTGTAAGCAGAGGACACTTAATTCTGTAATTTTGGTGTTGAACAGTGGATGGGTGTTGACTGGTTTGGACTGGTTTAGATGATAGGTAGAATTGCAGATGCCAATTCTGAAGAACAATACCCACAGAAATACCTATAGAAAAGGCAGGCAACAGAAACTGAACATCTTTGTCAGTGAGAGAATTTGTGAGATATGGATCATTAAGTAACCTGACTGCCCTCTTTTGGATAGTGCAGGACAGGAGCAAGAAATCTTTTTTGGTTATAAGATTTATTTCAAAGTAAACAAGGTCTCAATATTGACCTGTCACAATTTTTTATAATCTCTATCTTAAATAAAATACATTTGTTAGAATTCTTATACTTGTGTAACAGTGTTTCTCAACCCTTTTTTTTTAATTATTGCCTCCTAAAGGGCTTTTTTAGACAATTTTTTTCATAATCACCCACCATGAAATTTTTAAACATATTATTTGGTTTTTAGGTGCATTAGCAACTAAGGCCATATTGCTCCAGGGATATGCGGTGGTCATTCCCTGACCTTTCTGCATCCTCCGTATTTGGTGGTCATGGGCCCAAACCCCAAACTGCTATCATAAGTCTGTTTGGCCAAACAGACTTAAGATAGCCCATATATGCTAGCTAGATTACCTGATCTGTATACACACTAATACCTATAGTAAAATACCACTTAATTGAATTAATTGACCAATATTTAATCATGTACGTATCAAAATACCACTTTATTGAATTTATCGACCTATATATATATAATGATAAAATTAAAAGTAATTAATAGAAAATACAAAACCTTTAATTCCAGTACTTTTTTTTTTTTCCCTTCAGTATTGAAACTTTTCTAACTTATTTACCTCTTTACCACATAATTTGATCATTTCTGTACTTAATCAATTATACTCTAAATATAAGAACATTCAACTTTGTGGGTGAAGTTGTTTGGAATAACTATATTAACCTATGTATTCTCAATAATTATGAGGTAAATGTACTTATAGACAAACTGTACTCCTACAGTTTGTCTATGCTTGAAATTTATTTCTACATTATTACGAAGACCTATATACTCGTAATATACCCCAAACCATAATTTCTATGCATTTCCGATACATTGACATCCTGGTTTTGAATGTTCATTTTGAAAATATTGCAAAAACTATATATCCAATGGAACTCGCCTTGAATTAAGAAAATAATGGTAATCAACATGCAAAC
Organism: Mastigoproctus giganteus; assembly: GCF_048544385.1. Taxonomy (NCBI): domain Eukaryota; kingdom Metazoa; phylum Arthropoda; class Arachnida; order Uropygi; family Thelyphonidae; genus Mastigoproctus; species Mastigoproctus giganteus. The sequence goes on from NC_143585.1 coordinate 84,268,867, forward strand.
TTCCTTGATTTAAATATTACTTTAAATAATCCCCCACTTCATCATAATTTGGAATTATTTGATAAAAGAAGTAAATTTAATTTTAACATTATTTACTTAACTAATTGGAATTAAAATATTTCTATTAAAGTTCATAAAAACATCATCTATACACAAATTATTTGTCTTGCAAAATTAAGCAGCAATCACACTTTTTGTTAATGCTTTAAATGGCCTTTATACTAAATTACGCATTAATGATATTCCAATTAACTTCATCAATTATACTGTAAAAAATATATCTGCCTTCATCAAACGAAAATTTGGATTCACTATGTCCTATTTTGGTTAGGGCTAACGTGATACTTGTACAGCTGTATAGATGTATATTTGAATGGTGGTATTTCCATTACTTTGAAAGTGAACGCATTGCATGACTTCTCTCTGAATGATATTCATGCCTTTTCACTCTGTTTATTTTCTATATTATTACTATTAATATTCAATTTAATAATCATTTACAATCGTAACGGTATTCCATTTTCTCTGCTCTCTCACATTTCTTTCAGAAATTTTCTCCAGTTCACTTTTTTTCTGTTATCTCAACTACAGAGGGCTTCTATGTCCTTTTTGCGTAGCTTTCTACTGAGCAATTCCATAGTTGTCATGGCTCTCCTGTTTATATTCCATTTTTACTTACTCATCTTGATGAAATATTTTCTTTCTAATGTAATACATTTTGGCCAACTTTGATGCTACATAACTTAACAGGTATTTAATTGTTTTCTCCTGTTCACTATTTTTATTTACTTTTCGTCTTTTTCGGCATTGTATTTTTGGCATTCTAAAATATAGCACAGGCTAGTGGTATTAGTTTCTACTTCTGCTAACACTCTCATAGCCAAGGCCCTCTCTAAGAGGTTGGGTATTTCACACCTAGCTTGCCTAGTATCCTTTAAACTCTTTTCCGTCTCTTTTTATCTTTCTTCTTTCTTTTGTCTGTTGAATTATTAGTGCAATACGAGGGTGATTCAGACATTCCTACTTTCCTCATTCTTGCTATTTTTGCCTCCTTTATTTTTATTACCTTTTTCCCTCCCTTACCCTGCATTATTTCCCATTTCTCTACCACTGCCTGTTACATTTATTGCATTTATAATACATAAAATCACCTTTTCATCTTTTTCAAAACATTTTTTTTAAAACTTTTCATCCTTTAGACCAGCGGTTCTCAAACTTTCTGAGCCCACGCCTCGCTTGACCTGTAAAATTTTCCCGGTGCCTCCCTTGAAGTAAAGCATCTATAATTGTGAAATTTCTTATTTTTGATATGTTAATACAATAATTATTAATACTACATGAAATAATAAGCATCTGTAGTTCTAAATTACTGACGATTTTTATCAGTAAGTAATCACGCCAAAAACAATAAACACAATCGCACACTGCTGAAACCATATTTTCAACCATGCAGCTAATGCTATACTATGCAATCTACCTATATATGTCATACATAGTACACACTAAATTATATATATTACATTGCATCATATCAATCATAACATCAATCCATTTCAGCAAAATATATTTTTTTTCCAAATGTTTATCTCATGTTTATATTGAAGTTAGAGTGAGATAGGTGGCGGTAAATGCTTTAAAAATTAGGTTATAAAATTTAATGTTATGTTATGTCATGTTATGAAAGTTTATTTATATGTATATATTTTTTATTTATCTATGTTATGTTATGAAATTTACATTTCTGTTAAATTTTTTGCTCCTTCTTTTGCACTAGTCCGCACCTCCCCAGGGAGGCGTGCCTCCCACTTTGGAAATCGCTGCTTTAGACTATTCAGAATTTACATTACATTTTATACTTTTAAGCCGTGTACATGAAAATAAAGTATTTACACTTTAATTTAATTTAATTTAATTACATACGTTGCATTAGGGCTACCTTATGTTTTTGGAGGTTTTATCTTTCTCCCCCCCCTTTTCTTTTCTCTTTTTTTTTTTTTGTTATTTTTTTTTGTTGTTATATTTTAATCTTTCCTCTATCAACATAAGTTTGTAAAGAAACGCAGTGTTTTGGTACATGATCAGGTAGTCCCCTGATGAAATACCTGATCTGTGTACCAATTTTATTTAGTTTGCATCAAAAGGGTGTTTTTCCCTCCTATTTACCTTTCCTGCCACCCTCATTTTGATGCTCACTATTATTTAACATAGATTAATTTCTTCTTTCCCTTTCAGCTCATGTACATATGATTGGCTTGTTAATTCAGCCTTTTTCTTATGATTTCTCATTCTCCTCTCTTTCTTACTTTCCTTCTATTAGGCTCGGCACTTTGTGTTAATTACTTCATCTTTTTGTATTTTCTATTAATTACTTAATTTTATCATTATATTTTTCTATCCTGTCTTTGCAGCTTTGCGCATTCAGGTGCAATTCCTGTTTTTCTTTTTCTTGCATTTCCTACTCTACCTATAAACAAAGCAAAGTTCTACTCAACATGATATTCAAGTTCTTCAGCCTAATAGTTCATGCACAGCTCTTACATACAATTTCACAAAATAAAGAGCCTTTATATATAAGGGCTCTTTCGGGTCAGCTATGATGTATATGTGTACATTTACATATACATCATAACAGAGACCTGGACTATTGTTGTGGCTCTTACGATTTTCGCTGCCGACCCTTTTGAAGAACTAGTTAAAGTCCTAGGACCCACACCTTTTGGTTCTAACAATTATTATGCCCTTATTAATTACATTTTATATTTATTTCAGGTAAATTGATTTTTTACTTACAGGTTCTATTCTTCCATGGTTACTACGCCTTATAGCTCAACTCCCCTACCATATGCACAAATATACTGATTTTTACCTTTTTTTTTTTTTTGTCTATTATTCATTATGGTTGCCGGTCCTTTCTGCATCTACTGTAGTTCCCGGATCCATAACCCGATCTTATATACATTTTACAAATTTTGCGTAAACTCTTACTCATATATATATATAAAAAAGGGCTCTTTTTATTTTGTGAAATTGTAAGAGCTGTGCATGAACTATTAGGCTGAAGAACTTGAATATCATGTTGAGTAGGACTTTGATTCTTTATCTGACACTTCTTTTCATATGTAACACCTTTGTATAGAAAGCAGTCATCCAGAAATGTTCTGCCACTGAGTGAGCCAACAACTCAAATTCCAATCAGTATGTTGAAAGTTAAAATCCCTCATGATAGGACATTCTAATTTACTGGGCCACTGTATTTGTCTATATAGTTATTCATTATACCCATCACAATAAGTTGGCATATAATATACTTCTACTCTTATTTTTGTTTCCCCAATGCTTATGTCAAACTAGACTCCAGTATTATACTAGTAACCTGTGTTTGTTGAGTATGCTGTGTGTATGGTATTTAGCTGAGTATATTGTTTGTGTATACTGTTTTAGCTGAATATACTGCTTGAGTATACTGTTCTACCAAAAGCATAACCATCCTCATAACACATCTGACTTCACTATGCAAATGTACTCACCATATTCAAATTCCTCATTCCCACTTCAAATTCAAATTTATTTACTGTGCTTCTAGCATTAGTATATAAGCAAGTAATTGTGTGCCTGTTTGTTTTCTTTTAATTGTAATACAGCCCATGTAATTGTTTGTCTAATGAGCAATTCTTCAGCAAGCCTTGTAACCTCTACCCCCTTCCTCTTGCTTTCCTGGGGCTAACTAAATGCTTCAACAGAATCAGAAAAAAATCACTTCACTTCTGCTTCACTTCTGCTTTGCCATTAAAAATATAGTGTGCATATCCTTCCTTCAAAATTAGCAGTTTTCCCTACTACCTATTGCTGCCTCGATAATGTCAGAAAATATTCTTGCACTCATTTTATTCACAGCAGGCCATCTGAGAAAAATTTTACCTAATGAATTTTGCAGTCTCTCCAGGAATGAATTGATTGATAAAGCTCTCATTAAAAGAATATTAAGCTAAAATCATAGTGTGTGTACACACACACACACACAAAAAAGGATGGATGGGTAGAACCTTTGTAGGCTATTCTAACTCTGTCCAATTTAATGAACTTTGAGTTTGTGCGGGTCCCCCCCCCAAAAAAAAAGAGAAATTGACATTGGGTTCAATTGTTTCTTCCTTACAGATCTATTTATCCATTGTATTCTAGTAAAAGGTGTATTTCAAAGATGTTGCTAATAAAACAAACACACACACACATGCACACACACAATGTCTTTGAATGCAGTCAAACTTTCAAGGCTGTTTTAATACTCAAATTAAAACCAAGTAATTATCATTGATCAATAAAAATAATGAACATTTAATTTAAAATTGGTTTGTGTATATGCTGCTGATATAAATATTAATAATAACAACACCTTTTGTTAGAATGCCTTACTTTATAAACTTCTGGGTAGACTTGTCTTATGGTCTGAGTGTACCTTTCCACGTGTTATCTTCAGCCAAAGCTTTGATAGCATTTCTTCAAGTTGTTCTAGAATATACAACATGAAATATAATACTATGAGAAAACATGGTTTTCTCATAGTATTACAAATATTTCATTTTTATTGAATGACAGATCCTGTGATTTGTTAATTGTTATTGCATATCCTAAACAAACTTAACTACCCTTGCAGATACCCTTGCTAATGGTGCATTAGATAGTACAGGACTCTCTCTCATACACTGACTGGAAATAATGTGGGTTTTATTTCCAGTGCCAGCTGAAGTTGAGGAATACTTCCAAAAAAGGATGGATGGGTGGAGTCTTTGTAGGCTATTCTAACTCTGTGTCCAATTTAATGAACTTTGAGTTTGTGAGGTCCCCCCCCCAAAAGAGAAATTGACATTGGGTTCAATTGTTTCTTCCTTACAGATCTATTTATCCATTGTATTTCCAAAGGTGTTGCTAATAATTACTGTGTGGAATCAATTAGATAAAAATACTTTCACTAAAGTTCATATATATGCAAAAATTTTAATAAGATGCCTTCATCTAGGCTCAGTTCTCCACACAGCAAATGAGACATGATGGAGTTTAAGCAGTTAGACATGCAGTGTGTTCAGTCATATCACTGTTCTAATCTTGACCACTAACAAGTCTATATCACATTCACAGCAAATACTATGTTATTCAAACAGATATAGTGTACTATAAATTATTACCTGCTATATTCTTTCAAATCACAGAGAACTGACATTTTCTGTAGAACTTGTTAAGTTGTACTGTTTTCGACAAATTTACTTCTTAACACCCCCCCCCTCTCCCAGCTCGTTTGCTGTTACTGGGTTCAGTTACCATATTGTTAAATTCAGTGATTAAAATATTAATCTATTTCTAATTACCCTAACTGAAAACGTAACAAAATTTCAAAATATGAAACTTGCTGAAAGAGGTGTGTTATTATATGGACATGACTTGCTCTATATTGTGTTGTGCCATGGTTGTAGTACAACAGCATAGAGTTCAGTGTAAGTCCGTGTGATATAAATTAATAATAGTAACAGAGTTTATTTTAAACTAATTTTAGAAATATTCCTAAATTGTATTTATTTTTTTGAATAATACAAAGCATTATTTAAATAGTAAACTTAACTTTTTTTAAAAAATAACTCCAGAGTACATTATGATCTTTAGTACAAAAGATATAGTTAGCAAAAATCTTTGTTACTAATGACCGTAATATACTCTGGAGCACTTTTTATTTTTTAAAAAGTTGAATACAGCCGCTCCCCGACTTACATAAGGGTTGCATTCTGTGGAACTCTACATAAGTCGGAATTTCCCTAAATGCTTATGCAGCACTCGCAAATTTGATTGAAGCAAAAGAGAAATGTTCGAAGAACATGTAACCAGAATTATTTATTCAATTTTTTTTTTTATCTCGTGCACAGGAAAAATTACAACAGTCTACAAAAATTTCAAAATTATAAAATTACAAAAAGAGAGAGAGGGGAGAGACAGGCATAACGTCAGCAAGTTTTACCTTTCAAGCATCATTGCCAGAATTAACTCTCCAGCTGATATGCATGGTGCTGCTGAAGTTGAGAGCTGTGGAGATTTACAAGGAGTTTTTTCCAACACATCACAATTTCTCTGCTGCTGCAGAATCGGCACTGCTGACTTCACTGCATACTTTAACATTGTGGAAACCAGCACAATGCTTGAACCTGTAAAACCACCCATTGCTTTCTATGAACTTGACTTGGGGTTCGAGCCGACCGGGCTAGCCGAGTGGGTAAAGTACCTGCCCGGCAACCCAAAGGTCGCGGGTTCGATTCCCGCCTCGGGCTTGGATCAAAGTACTGCAAAAACCTTGGGAGGTGCAATATGGCCACAGAAGCCGATGCGCCAACAACTACCAAATCAAAAAAAAAATCAAAAATCTTGGGGTTCGCCATACTTATCCTTAATATCTTCAAAAATACTTGCTTTTGCTTGAATGCCCATCAGACTCAGGGGCACTTGCTTCTGAATCTGATTTTCCATCCATATTATTAATAGCGCTTCCATCTTTGATATAGCACCTGAATGCTGTTTTGTGATCACTGTTGATTTTAAATGATCCTTTAACATGTTCTTTTATATGCGCACTGTCCCTTAAAATAGTATTCACTGTTGAAGCAGCGAGACCTAATTCCGTGTGGTGCCTCCGTAGCCAGGTGGGCAGGAGCAGCAGTGTGTAGCACATGCTTCTTGATTAGACCGGGGTTTGAGCCCATGACCACCAAATACGGAGGATGCGGAAAGGTCAGGGAATGACCACTGCATATCCCCGGAGCAATATGGCCTTAGTTGCTAATGCTCCTAAAAACCAAACAACAACAACCTAATTCCGTGCAATAGATGACAAACTTTGTCCTACTTCATACTTCTTAATTAATCATCTTTATTTCTAAATCAATTTTGTTTAGTTTCCTAGCACTGCCAGCACTTGCACTTTTCGTTGGTCCTTTTCCCTTCACCATTGTAATAAGTAAACAGGAATGAAGAGAAGATTCTGAAATTTTGTTTTTTATATGATTGAAGATTTCAGTGACGTGGAAGTCATTTCACCATAATACCGTAACGTAAAAACCCACAGAATTCCAGTTATCGGTATTATCGTAAATGCAATAAGATCGAGTTTACTACCCATTTATAATAAATTGCGCTAACAGAAAAGCTCTGGAAAGTGCAAATTGTTTTTAATGTTTTATGGTAGTGACGTGACCTCCAGAAATGTATTTTAGAAAAATATCACAAAGGCATTCAAAATTGATTCTTGTAACGGAACATATGATAACGATGAAAATGTTATGCAATTTCCATTATAAAAATTACCTTTTAGAGCTATAAATAGCTTAGTTATATACAGTGCCAGATTACGATTTTGTAGGCCCTTGTGCTACAGGTACTGAGGCCTCCAGTAATATTTTCAAAAGGAAAAAGTTAAAAGAAAATTTAATTTATTTTTACAAGGCTAACAACAATTAAAATTCAAACATTTACTTTGCATAATTTCTTGGAAACAAATTTCTCCAGAACATCAGTAAATTGTGTAAGTTCTTGAAAACATTGTTTTCAATTGTCATGAGAGCAAGTCTGTTTAGTCGTTCCTCTGCCATTGTCGATTTGTGTATATATTCTTTAGATGTTTCATCTTGGAGAAACTCCTCTCTTCGGTTGCATTAGTTATCATTAAACACAAGTAACACATAGTGCTTATTTCAACATTGGGAAATGAAGAAGTTAATCCATTGTTTACTACAGTGCTTCTTAAAGTGGGCGATATTTCCCCTGGGGGCATTTGAATTATCCATGGGGGCGTTGGGCATGAAGGGGGTGACGGAGGGGATAGGCATGAAAGCGGGCGACAGGGGGCGGATGGAGCACCATCAATGATTTCCCGTTACAAGGGTTTTATGGCATTATTTAAAAAATGCTGTGCCAAATATTATTACTATTCATTGTGTCATTCACCATCAGCATTTAGTTGCGAAAAAACTTGATCAACTGCACAATTCTCTACAAACTGTTTTTTACTGCTATAAACAAAATTAAAGCACATTCTTTGAATGATCGTATATTTCGAAAGCTTTGTGATCAAAACAGTGAAGATTTTGAACGATTACTACTTCACTCTGAGGTTTGGTAGCTGTCAAAAGGCAACTGTCTCAACAGATTTTATGAACTCTTTGATACTGTTGAGTTTTTGAAGATAGGAACAATGACCTTAGTAATGACCTCAAGAAAATGAAAACTGATATTGCTTATCTTGCAGGTTTATTTACTAGATTCAACTCAATGAACTTACATTTACAAGGACAAGATGCAACTCTTATTAAGGCAAACTCAAATTTCAGCATTTATTTCAAAATTAAAGCATTTATGCGCAATGTAGGACGACATGAATTGTATCAATTTCCAAATCTGTTGGAAATAGAGAAAAAAGAAAAAATAGCTGATGAAACTCTACTAACTTCTTGTAATCATCTAGAAATGGTGCACAGAGATATGCAGGAACGGTTCGAAGATCTCCTTAATTTGAAAATTCCAGATTGGGTTATAAATCCTTTTTTAAATAATGACGATGGTGAATGTCTTGAAGAAGAATTGATTGAGTTACAAAATTAAGTTGAACTGAAGCCAAAATTTCAAAATTCATATCAGGAATTTTGGTTACAAAAGAAAATCCCTGACCATTATCTTGCATTGTGGGGAATTGTAAAAAAAATTACTTATTTCTTTTCCAACATCATATCTAGTCGAAACCAGTTTCAGTGCTATATCTCAATTGCTGACAAAACAAAGAAATTGTCTGGATGTTGTTAAACGTGGCGATTTACGACTTCTACTTACAGATATTAAACCTAATATTGATAAGCTAATAAATCTCCACCAAGCTCATCCATCGCATTAAATATTAAAATATAATTAACTATTTCCATTAATATCATGACTTATTTATGTAATTAACTTTAATTTTATGACTTAATTTAAGTGACTATAACTGACTTTATTTATGTAGTTGTAATTTTTTACGAAGAAGGAATAAAGTGCAGTAAATAGTTTTCTTTATAATTCGCATACATACGTGCAGGGCTGCATTTACGTTTTTGGAGGCAAACAGACAAATATTCATTTCAGTTATTTAGCTTCACTTTATATTAGTGGGCTAAAAAAAAGCCCTGGCGAGGGCTTCTTTTTAGGGGGGGTCAGTGATCCAAAGAAGTTAGAGAAGCAATGGTTTACTACAAGGGTGTAGATATCAGAAGCTTGTAGTGTTTCATGCTTGTGCCTGAATTCATCAAATTTCCTGAAGTGAAGAAATTCTGGCACAAATCCAGGCTTGATGTCATCAGAGTAAATCTTCTGAAACTTGGCTGCTGCTGTTGAAATGTCTTCATTCATTTTTGGAAATTTGACCAGGAAACCAAATAATGAATGAACATTTTTATATGCTTCGATGCGATGAGAAAGAGCCGAGCATAACTTGTTTATGATGGGTAGATATGTTTCCACCTTAAGCTCGCAAAGCAACATCTTCGGCATTACCATCATTGATTCGTTTTCTTTTCCAGTGCTCTTGTTTTGGTTCGTCCCAGTATTCCGCATTTTCTACTTTGTCTTTTGCTTTATTTTCAAACACTTCAGGCTGATCCTGCTGCGACATAAAATCCAGTAGAGATTTAAGAAGTTTAATAGCTGGTTGAAGCTCCAGTGTTTCTACTTGAATTGATTTACTGACGATTGAACCTCTCTAGTATGATAGCCCAGAAGTCTGCCAAGAGAACTGTTTCCAACTTTGATAGCTGCTTGAGTATAGTGTTTGCTTCATAACATGTGTCAGCCTTCTGATTTCCATCTTCTGAGATTAACTTCAAGCTTCTTGAAAACAGCTGTAGCCTTTAGACAAGGCTTTTGTGGCATCCACCCTTGCAGACCATCTAGTATCTGATGCTCTTTTAACTACCAATGTAGATTCACTTTCAGCTTTAAAGCACCTAAGCATTACTGACCAACATTGAGTTGAACCAGAAAAGAAATTGTAAAGTTTTTGTATAAGACCAAAGAATGAAACTGCTCCAATGCAGCTTTCCACAGCACATACACCTACCAAATTAAGGGAGTGTGCAGCACGTGGAATGTAATGTGCAAGATGATTGATATTCATATGTGCTTGAAGCCCTTTGTATCCTGACATGTTTGATGCGTTGTCATAAAACTGTCCTCCTAGATTAGCTACATCAATTCCAATTTTTCAAAGAATTTCAAGACAATGTTGGCAAGGGCTTCTTCAGTGTACCTTGCAATGGGAATGAAAGTGAGAAAACGTTCAACACCCTTATCTGATATTCCAACATAGCAAAGAACTACAGTCAGCTGATCAGTGTGAGAATTGTCTGGTTTGAATCAACTTGTAGAGAAAAGTATTTGGCTTCCTTGATTTCTTCTACAATGGTTTTCAATACTTTATTTCCCATAATCTCTGTCATCCTCACATATCGTTGAAGATAGATACGAAGCTTTTCCTCATCCTTGATTACCATATTTTGCTATATGAGAACTAAGAAAAGGATCATACTCAGCAAGTAATTCAAGTATCCAAAGGTAGGTCTGTTGAGAATTAAGTACTTCTGTATCACCACAAAATGCTAATCCACGAGATGAAAGAAACTTTATAGTTGAAAGTACTCTTTGCAGTACTTTTGCCCAGTATTCTTTTTCCTTTGTGAATTGGATTTCTAATATTGAATCAATTCATCCAAGTTCTTTTTGTCTAGAAATCCTTGTCATCGTAAAGGTCCGATGTCCAGAACTGTTCTCATGTTCTGTAATCCGTGTAGAGGCATGTTTCCAGTCTGAAAATCCACCATTGGAAAACTGGGTTTTTGATCCATGCATACCATCAAAGAGAATGCAAGCAAAGCATTGTTTCCTGTTGAGGGAGAATACATTAGCCATTCACTTTTAATTTTATCAGCAGTTATGTTTTTGGAATATCAATGAGCGTGAAAATTTTCGTTTCTGATCAGAGTATTGTCTTTTGGATAAAGAAAAGTCATCATGTAGCTGGCATTCCACAGGACCTTGTTTACACCAAAAGTTGCGTACCTCCTTTGTTATATTTGAGTTTGTCCACAAACCAACGTCATCTTGATACTTGGATCCAAGGTCATCTTTCTTCTGGTGGACAAACTCAGTATCAACTCCTGTGGCATTGGCATCATCAGAGACAACTTGAACTTCTAGTGCCTCAGTCATTTTGCCATAATTGGATGCATTTGTTGTTTGCTGTTCTGCTGATGCCTTTCGTTTGAACCCAAGATCAAATAAGTTTGGAGATTGAACAGTTCTTTATGCTTCTTCTCTTGTCATCTTTTTCTTTTGCTTGCTCCACTCTCAAACCTTCTATTCCGACATAATTAATCTGAAAGGGTGAAACAACTTGGTCGATATTGATTTAACTGAATTATACTTATTCAACTTTCTGGCTGACACAACTAAATAGAACCAGCCGGGGGCACAAATAAGAATACAGTTTGCCGAAACATACGGCTTGGCGAGCTCAGAGAGCCTTTGTCTGAGAGAGGCACTGGTTGAAACCAGAACAGATGCAGCTCCTAACCTCAAATCAATGTAGGCCTTAACTGGCTGAATTATTGAGCATAATAATACTGATTAAGGAAGGTTAATACTTAATAATACACTGGCAAAATGCACATCATTAATATTAAACTTAATTTAGCCATCATTAAAACATGGTAAAATGAAATTCATATGAAAAAGAAGGTAGGAAACCAAATAACGTCTGCCTTATTGGCATCCACTGTTAAATCTCTATCAAAAATTAATCACAACAGTTTATCCCATACATGATATAATAACATACTATAATTATAAACTTACCGTAGTAACTGTAAACACCAATGTCAGTCTTGTCAGATTTCAAAGCAATAAAAAATGTCGTTTAGAGAGAACATTTTGCATGGTTCCAACCAATAAAACCATTATTCATATTATAAAGTCTGTATGATGTCACAAACCATCATACAATATATAGTGGATTCCGGGTATTTGAGCCACTGGTTAATCTGGGCAGCTGTTTATTTAGGGCAAATCTTAAAAAACAGAAACCAATGGAGAAAATAGCCAGGGTTTACTTCGCTTAATTGGGGCAGGAGACCGCAGCACTGGAGATTACTTGTCTTCAACGGTACCACATGGTTCGGTCGAAATTCTGGAGGTCACAACCATAAAACAATTAGCATTCACCTGTTTATCGGGCTTTTCTGTTAGTGAAATCTGTCATAAACAGACAGTAAACTTGATCTTACTGAATTTGCAATAATACTGACAGCTGGAATTCTGTGAGTTATTATGGTGCGATGTGTTTACACTTCCATGAAATCTTCAATCATATAAAAAAAATTTTAATTTTCAGATCTTCTCTTCATTCCTGTTTTTAAAGCTTTGTAACTCGTTACTCCGTTCTCACTTGCGCATATCGTGTTACTTGCAATTTGTGTGTGCCGTGTTCTTTGTTATCGATTGCTTATCTTTTTACTGTTTTAAATTTTAACCCCCACCCACAAATGTCAGTGAACAGAAATGTCAATTAGTTAGTATGTACTTATTACAGTACGTATTAATTATTCCGATTATCATGTATATTCTTCCGATTTTTCACGTACCATTTAATTGGTAAGGTAATAAAGGGTAAATTTGTGCTTAATATATCTTTGTTTTTATAGCCTGTGGATAATATTCCTCCTTTTTTTGCTAATTAGAATTGCTGTTTAATAGAATTAAAATTCAATTCACAAACTGGTCACAATAACCGGCATTCATTACACATTGTATAGGGAACGGTACTTTACTATGGTAAGTTCGTCGTAACGTGATTTGATTGTACATTGTATTTTTAACTATTTAGTGAAACTTTGGATAATTGGAGCAGCCGCTTAATCGGGCCAAAATGCACTAGTCCCGATGTGTCTCAAATAACCAGAATGGACCGTATATGTATACAGTACAGTGTTTCTTTTTGCCATAGTATGTTTACTACAAATATATATACAGTATAATACGAAATTTTTAGAAATCTTCAAGTACCGTGTTAATAGACTAGAGAAGAATAGCGAAAGCTTAAAAAGCGGTACTCACCTTGAAATTAATCTGTGATGGTTTACTTAGGTAGCGTGGTTAATGTTTAAGTTGAATTGTTAAATTGAAAAATTAAAAGGGAGGGAAGTAGGTAAAAGTTGACTGAGTTAAATAGGCGCAAGGAAATAGAAGTGTACACATCCAATCCTTGGTTGTCATCGAAATAAAAGAAAAGAATAGTTAAAAACTGTAAGTGAATCTGGTGAAGCCAATAGTCTTTACGAGGACTTTCATTAGTTAAAGAACGTCTTCAGTTGGCAATGTGTGGGGAGAGAACGCGCATGGTATTTTAAGAATAAAAAATTATACTCTCGTGATGCCTTTTTTGACATGTGGGAACTTTAATCTCGAGAGGTTCCAAATTGGGGAAAGATTGAAGGGGAGTTTAGAATTTTGAGGTTAGAGTGGTGCTTGTACCATTCAATAACTAGGGCTTCATATTGAAGTATTCTGTAGCTGGATTTTAGTTTAATGATGGAAATGGCAGAGTCGATGAGCGGGTTGTGGTTGTGAGTCTGGGCATGAGTTGTAAGTTCTGTGACAGATTGGTTAGACATGAGACTATGGAAATGGTAGTAGGCACGGGTGTTGGATGTTTTTGATGAGCCAAATTTAGTAGTGGTACTTCCGATATAACATGTCAACAAAACTGCAACACATGTTATATCGGAAATACCACTACTAAATTTGGCTCATCAAAAACATCCAACACCCGTGCCTACTACCATTTCCATAGTCTCATGTCTAACCAATCTGTCACAGAACTTACAACTCATGCCCAGACTCACAACCACAACCCGCTCATCAACTCTGCCATTTCCATCATTAAACTAAAATCCAGCTACAGAATACTTCAATATGAAGCCCTAGTTATTGAATGGTACAAGCACCACTCTAACCTCAAAATTCTAAACTCCCCTTCAATCTTTCCCCAATTTGGAACCTCTCGAGATTAAAGTTCCCACATGTCAAAAAAGGCATCACGAGAGTATAATTTTTTATTCTTAAAATACCATGCGCGTTCTCTCCCCACACATTGCCAACTGAAGACGTTCTTTAACTAACGAAAGTCCTCGTAAAGACTATTGGCTTCACCAGATTCACTTACAGTTTTTAACTATTCTTTTCTTTTATTTCGATGACAACCAAGGATTGGATGTGTACACTTCTATTTCCTTGCGCCTATTTAACTCAGTCAACTTTTACCTACTTCCCTCCCTTTTAATTTTTCAATTTAACAATTCAACTTAAACATTAACCACGCTACCTAAGTAAACCATCGCAGATTAATTTCAAGGTGAGTACCGCTTTTTAAGCTTTCGCTATTCTTTTCTAATATACAGTATATTAATTGAACCCTTTTTTAAATAGATAATTTAGAGTACTTATACTTTGATTCAGCATTCTCAAATGAAATAACTTTTCACTTAATCTCTGGAGGCCCTCCAAATGGCAGGAACCCCTAAAGCCCATGCCTTAATCCGGCCCTGGTTATATAGTGAAAATTTCAACTTCCGAGGTCTTGGAACGAATTAACAAAAAAAAAAAAAAGTATTGTTATTGAGTTTACATTGCGATATTTTCACGATACTGCCATTTATTCCTACTGAATGCAAAATATGTTTCCATGATTTTTTTTTTTAAAGTTTTCACTGGTTGGCAAAAACTTACATAAAGTTGAATTTCTGTAAGTTGAGTATTGCGTAAGCCGGGTAGTGGCCGTAAATGATGTATGTATATGTTTTGGCTTATTTTTTATGATGCTCATTAATGTTGTGTATATGTATATATATACTTTCTTCTTTTTTTTCTTTTTTTTTTTTTTTTTAGTCATTGTACCCACTGCAATATCCTCTGTTTGGGTAGTTATGTAAAGACATATAATTATGCTGCTTTCAGCAGACAGGTAAGAATTACTAACTTTTATTGCTGTATATTAGTTGTTTCATGAAAGTTGAGGGGAGTTGAAAAACAGTATTATAAATGAAAAATAATCTTCTTATCATTCTGATTTGTCTATTAATATAATAGAATCTCAAATCTGGCATCCTGTGGATCCAGCAGTTGCCAGATTTTTTTTTTAGATTATGCACATCTGATACCTATCGTTTTCACAGAACAATAGTCTCCAGCATTAAGCTAAAATGTTAACCTGTACTGTTGGTTTGGTCCAGTTGGCAACGTGCTTGCCTTAGATTAGAAATAAAGGTCACAGGTTCAAATGCTGCTTCTGGTATGGGTATTATGATTGTTCAATATGTGGTATAAATGGTGAGATATGAAAATACTATTAAGTACTATACTGTAAACTAGTATTGAATGTCAAATACATAGTAACAATGACAGTCTAGGGAATAAGAAAAACAGAAATTGGTATTTAGAAATTATTAATGGAATATAATACATAAATCTGCACATATAGCTTAGTTTTTTTTTTTTCTCTTCCCTAAGTAGTCCAGCTAGCCTTTTTCTCCTCTGCCCTTGTATGGTTAATTACCCTATGAGAAATATTCAAAAAGTGCTGGATTTTTGATAATTCTAAACTTCTGAATGCCTAAATTATGAGATTCACTGTATTTTCTTATATTATTTGAAATAATATACAGCAGGCCCTTGTTATGACGCGGTTCGCTTTATTGCTGATTTGCTATAATGCTTTTCTTATATTATAACCCATATCTGATTATAACGCTGTCACAAATCACTGTAATGCTCTTTTACCAGCATACAGATTGCATTTTTGCCATATTTAACGAAAACGTTTCATCTAATGGAGTCCAATAGCTTGAAAATGAATAGCAAAACAGCATTAAAACATTTCCCACACCGACTTGAGAAAATTTCCCACACGCTTAGTGAAAATTTGTCGCACACTAATTTAATTGCAGTATAGTGACTTGTTACGTAATTCCGAGATCAACATTTTTAAAAAAATGATCAAAGTATATTGCTTGTAATACTTGCGTTATATGCATTTATCCGAAGTCTAGTCATCACTCAGTACAGTATTAGACATTGTGCGTAACGAACAGTTTACTCGAACATTGTATCATAATTAAAGCAACCAACGCATTTACATTTTCAAAGAGTAATAATGGTGAATAAGAATGAAAAAGCAACAACATCTGGACGCAGTTTGAAGACTACAAATATAAGAAAAAGACAATTTGAAAATTAAATTCGACATTTTGAAGCTAATCGATTCCGGTCAATGAAAGCAGATGTGTGCCATAATTTAGGACTGGCAAGTTTAAATGTAAGAACAATTATAAAGAATTAATTTTAGCAGTGGGAAAGACAGCGGTTCCATTGCAAGCAACTAGGGCTAAGCGGGCTATTAGGATTGAAATAGAGACTTTAACTAATTTTATTGAAGATAATATCCAATGCAGAATTCATATTAAGTTAAATATTAAAAAAAAAAAAAAAAAAAAAATAGATTAGCCTATATGATGATCTGAAGAAAGCTCACCTAAAAAAATAAAAAAGTGGAACCATTTAAAACTAATAAGGGCTGGTTGAATAGATTTAAAATCCAGGGAGAAGCCACAAGTGCAGATCAAGGAGCCAAAACTTTCAAAAAATAACTTGTTAAAATTATTGAAGAGGGGTATTATGTGTTATACTTCTCAACAAGTTTTTAACATAGATGAAGCAGGACTTTTTTGGAAACTAATGCCTAAAAGAAGTTTCATATTGAAAGAACAAAAAAACATGCCGGGTTTCAAAGCAGCGAAGGATTGGTTGACTTTATTGTTGGGTGGTAACGCTGCAGGGGATTTTAAATGAAAACCCCTTTTAGTTTCCTAGGAAGAAGGCCAAAGTACAACCCAAAATCGACACATTTTTCATGATTAAATTCATCAATTAAATTAAATCAATTTAGATCAATTAAATTCATGATTTTAATTGGAATTTTAAGTTTAATTTTGATACATAAGTAGTTACCACATAATTATATACGTATGTAATGCAGAATATTTTATATGTACAAATATTTGAATATTATATATTTTGACCGACATTTGTGTATCTTTTCATTACCGTTTATTATTGATTAAGAAATATCCTATGGCACTGACCACAACTCACAAATACATATGTTACTTTATGGGAATGCGGCGATCACTTAGCGCCCTGTTTTTCCAGAATGAATTATCAGCGTTAAGTGGGGGTCACCTGTATATTGGTATCATCCACATTCAAATCTTTTTTTTTTTTTTTTTTTTTTTTCACCTTCAGTTGTTAAAAGTGATAAATTATAAATTGCCTTTATTGGGGTTAAGAGTAAAATAAATGTTCAATTGTTTTTTGTTTCATTCGTTGCAACTTTCTTTTTTATTTTTGCTGCAAAATCTCTTCAGTTCCTTGATGATATCAATTTGATTATACCACACTCCTCCTTTTTTGCTCGTTTCAGTGCAGTTTATTTTCGTTGACACTTTACTATAAAAATACTGAGAAAAATAATTAGTCACGCAGTTTCAGGCTGATATTCTTACCGAATCTGGAGCTAAAGTAAACATAATATAATATGAAATGAAGGTAACAAAACATTTCATGGTAAACTTGGTTTATGAAAGTTTATGACTAAACTATCACTAATGGTTTCAGAGAAAACCCATTAGTCCTAATCCGACATTTCACCAGATATTTGACATAAAAAAACAGACAAAAATACTCTGGTAACATAATAAACATTTGTCTCCAAATATGCTACCATTAATAAGAAAGAAAAAAAAGAAGAAAAATTAGCTTTTCAAATTATCCTGGATAACCGACATTCTACTATATTTAGGATATAGGAATATTAAATGAGGCAGCAAAGGAAGTAAGCAAACCCTTAGCCATAATTACGAGAGCTCCCTTGCACTCTGGGATGTCCCCATACACTGGAAGTGTGCAAATGTATCCCCAATTCACAAAGGGGGGTTCAAAAGGTGACACAAGTAACTATAGACCTGTTGTTTAACTTGTGTTCTGGGGAAAATAATGGAATCCCTGGTTAAAGAAGCATTGTAGGATCATTTAGACAAGACAGCATGGGTTTGTTAAAGTGAGGTCTTGTCTGACCAATTTGATTGGATGCTATGATGTGGTCACAGAGGAACTGGATGTAAAAATTAATTTTGATATCATATACTTGGATTTCAGGAAAGCTTTTGATACTTTTGCAAATGGAAGACTGCTATACAGATTGGAGCGGGATGGTTGAGTGGGAGACAACAGAGTGGTAATCAATTGACACTGCTTTTCACGGACTAATGTTATTAGTGGAGTTCCCCAGGGTTCGGTGCTGGGCCCATTGTTCTTTTGTGCATTAATCAGTGATATTGACAAGATATATCAGGCTTAATGTCTAAGTTTGCAGATGATACAAAGATTGGCAGGGTTGTTAATAACAGTATGCTACTGCAACAGGATCTAGATAAGTTGGGCAAATGGGCTGAGAAGTAGCAACTGAAGTTTAACATTGACAAATGCAAAGTTCTGCATATGGGTAGCAGTAACCCAAGAGAAATGTACCAATTGTGTGGTACTACACTCAGGAAAGTGGAGAATAAAAAAAGACCTGGGGGTAATTGTGCAATCAAATACGAAGTTCACTGAGCAGGGCAGGTCATGGAGTCTTGTCAATGATATATAGGAATTTTGCTGGCAGAGACAAGGTTGTGATTATCCTGTTCTGCAAGGCAATGGTCAGACCACACCTTGAGTACTGTGTACAGATCTGGAGGCCTCATTTTAGGAAAGATATGGATTGTTAGAACGAGTACAAAGAGAGGCAACAAGATTGGTGAGAGGAACAAAGGGGTGATCTTACCAAGGAAGGCTTAAGTTCTGCAAATTACAATGCCTGGAGACTTAGGCACCTGTCAGGTGATCTGATTGAGGTGTATAAGACCTTGAATGGGTTGAGCAAGCTCAATGCTGATAAGATCCTTCCTCTTGCTCAGATTCCGAACCTGAGGGAGCATAGATTCAAATTGAGGAAAGACAGTTGTGGAATAGCTGTGCTGAAATTTGCCTTTATCCAGCGGGTAGTTGATTGCTGGAATGGACTTCCATTTCTTGTTGGGGAAGTTGATAGCTTAAGTAAATTTAAAGCTGAGCTGGATAAGCATTTGGGGTGAATAGTGAGTACACAACACAAGAAAGCATAAGCTTGCTTTCTTGTGTTGTGTACCTCCTGCTATTGCTGATTTCTTTTGCAGATGATGTTCCTGTTGACAATTGCCTTCCAGAAGCACTGCTTCATTTAAATAGGTTATTTTGACTAGCACAAGCTATTAGTTTGAAAATAAATATTTCAAGTGCAGAGTGAAGTTAACCAACTTAATAGATCTAAGCACATTGAGGGCATTCTTATTAAGTTTTGAATGATTTCCAATATTTTGGTTTTGCACCAAGAATATCTCTAATTGTGACTACTACAACCAACTTACAATTTTTTTTCATTTTTTTTACAGTTTCTAGCAGGGATAAGGAGGTGATTATTCTCTTGTATAAGGCAATGGTCAGGCCACACTTTGAGTACTATATACAGGTCTGGAGGCCTCATTTCAAGAAGGATGTAGAGCTGCTGGAATGAGTACAAAGAAGGGCAACAAGATTAGTGAATGGAACAAAGGGTTGCTCTTATGAAGAAAGGCTTAAGTTTTGCAAATTACAGTGTCTGGAGACTAGGCACCTGCGAGGTGATCTGATTGAGGTGTATAAAGCCTTGAATGGTTTGAGCATGCTCAATGCTGATGGGATTCTTCCTGTTGCTCAGAATAATCACCTGAGAGGGCATAAATTCAAATTGAGGAAAGACAGATGTAGGATAGATGTGTGGAAATTTGCCTTTAGCCAGCGGGTAGTTGGTTGGTGGAACTGACTTCCATCCCTTGTTGTTGAAGTTGATAGCCTAAATAAATTTAAGGCTCAGCTGGACAGGTATTTCGAATGAATGGAGGGGTGAAGTGGAAGTAGTCTTTGTTTTTTTTTTTTTTTTTTTTTGTTTTTTTAGCTGATGCTGCATTAGTTTGCTTTCTTGCATCATATGCCTATGCTATCCTTGTGTGTGGAAGCATCAGTTTTGTACACTTTTTTTTATTTTTTTGTTCTCAATCCTGGTTACTAAGCACAAAACAATAACCTCAATTGGCAGTTTTAGTATGTTGCTCTCTTCCCTTGGATACTCCTGCCAGGACCTTGTCTAATTCAATAATCCTTGAAGCTAGACAGGAACCCCTTATTAAGACCTTCGAAAAGAATGTTGTTTATTTGAACATCAACTATGGGATAGACAAGAGCAACAGTGTAGCCATACATTAGTGGCTTGCCAACTGGTGTTCTCATCTTTCCTCACTACAGATAAAGACAGTGACAATGTAAATATTGGCTTTTGTACTATAATATTCAACCTGAAGATTATTTTATTATTTTAAACTTGAAAATTTTGCAGATAAAGCATGATGTTAATTGCAAAATCTTTAATTCCTTGAAATCTTAATTTTTAGGTAGAAATGGTCAAATGGCTTTCAAGTAAACATAACATGGGAATGGTTATTACCAGGTCATTGTGGAATCAGCTGAAAAAATGTGCCAAGGTTTGTAGAAATATAAGAAATTAGTGAGTTCATGAAATTTTAAATTTTATCCCTCCCCACAACAATTTCCATCAGATCATTTCATTTCATTTACGGCAGACTCTTGATTTACCGGGATCGGATTAACTGGGACACTTCAAGACTCCAAAAAAAAATAAAAAAAATCAACCAAAAATTGTAAAATTCAAGTACTAACTAGAATATGTATAAACAGATGTTTTGCAAGTCGTAAATAAGCGACATTATAAGTCGTCATTGGGAGATTAATGTACCTATTATCTTGCAACCCCTGCTGTGTTCACATCTGCCGCTCAAAAAAAAAAAAAAAAAAAAGAGAAGAAATGTTTAGTTTGTTTTAGCGCGTCGCGTCGATTGTTGTGTTCCGTTTCACCACAAAAAGACATTTTGTTTCGTTATGTCATGGATGACAAATTTTTTTTTTTATAGTAAATAATTTTATTTTTTTGTTTAGAAATTGTGAAAATGATGGGTAAATGCAAAGGAGTTGCGCTTTCAGTTAAACAAAAACTTGAAGTTATTGAAAAGTTTGAAAACGGTGCATCCGTTAAATCTTTAATGATGAATCATTATAATGTTGGTGACCAAACCACACGCAACAGCATAAAAAAATAAAGGGATGCTATTAGATTAAAATCGGCATCGCAAAAAAATAAAGGGAAGCATCGTATTGGACATGAGAGTAGTACGTGGTAAGCTTTTGGTTTTTTTTTTATTTATTGCCATATTTTTTACGTAGGTTGCTGAACATTTTTCGATACAGTTAGTCCCCGACTTACGCAACTTCAGACTTACATAATTTTTTTTCACTCAAATTTTTTTTTAGGATTGTAAAATTAAAAAAAAAATAATAACAAAAAATAAGCCATTAATAATGACGATTACGGCACGCACAAATTGCACAAGTGAGGTACGGAGTAACAAGCAAAAAAATAGGAAAGAAGAGAAGATTCTTACAATTTATTTATGGGGTTTTTTTATATGACTGAAGATTTCAGTGAAGGGGACACACATTTCAATATAATAATATAAAAACCCACAGAATTTCAGCTGTCAGTATTATTGCAAATGCAATAGGATCGAGTTTACTAACCGTTTATAATGAATTGCACTAGCAGAAAAGACCAATAACCTGGAAAGTGCAAATTGTTTTTTGGTAGTGATCTCAAGAAATGTGCTTTAGTAAAATGTGAGTTTGCGCAGGGTGATAATAGTGAGTTTTTGCCTTAACCCTGTGAAGCTCTTTACAGAAAATTCATTTTGACCATTATCATGGTGCCGACTAAGAGAATAAGTGACAGCAGCACTACTAAATCTACCAAGAAAAGGAAAGCGATAGATTTCGATCAGAAAATTAAACTAACAATAAAGTATCGCGCTGAATTCAGATTTGTCAATAATAATATAGTAGCAATATGTTTTTAGTCATTCCATAGTTATGGAATGACTAATAACAAATGTGCTTTAGTAAAATGTAAAATTAGTCATTCCATAGTTATGGAATGACTAATAACATATTGGTCATTCCATAACTATGGAATGACTCGATGAAGTAAGAAGTCCTGGAATGTATCTCTTACGTATGTCGGGGACTTCTGTATTTTTGGATTAACTGGGAAATCGATTATCCGGGATTTGTTTTTCACCCTCTATCCCGGAAAATCGAGTCTACTGTACTTATGAAAAATAACATTCATCTCATGGTTATACTTGTTAATTTTTTTCTTTGTTAATTACAGTATTTATTTAAAATTATTGTAGACATTTAAGTTGTCTAAAAATGATTCTGTAGCGCAGCTTAAAGTTTCTGTGCAACTTTAAAATACCTCTTACAAAATGCAAGAGGTGTCTTAGATTATGAACTCTGTGTGTTGTTGTGTTAGTTGTCTGATTGCACCAGGGGTTTTTCCCCATCTCCACATGGGGAAAACCCCTGGTGCTGCCAGACAACTAACATAATCAGGGGAGAAACCCCTGATTATAAACTGTGAGGATTAGCTTTGAACTTTTTTTTTTTTTTTTTTTAAGATATCCATGGAGAATAGTCATTTGGGGTTAAGCTGACATAAGTGGCAAAGTGAAATCTCTAACACTAATTTCAGGAAATATTTTTGAGAGTATTGTTTCCAGGTGTTTTCAATACAATTTAACACAATATGAGGCATTGTGCCATCTACCTGGAGGCGCCTCCGTAGCCAGGTGGGAAGGAGCAGTAGTGCGTAGCACACGCTTCTTGATTAGACCGGGGTTCGAGCTCGTCACCACCAAATACGGAGGATGCGGAAAGGTCAGGGAATGTCCACCGCATATCCCCGGAGCAATATGGCCTTAGTTGCTAATACTCCTAAAAACCAAACAAACTAACTGGCCATCTACCTGGAATAAGATTTCAACTTTGTGACTCATAAAGAAAAATCTTTGAACACATGCTAAGGTGGCAATAGTGGAAACAGCATGCCATCCTGTAACTCATTGAGAATGCAAGGGATTTTCTATTAATAATGTGAGAATTTCTAAAGTTCCAAAATGAGCATTTTGTTTACATAACTCTCTATCGGATCCACCCGATCATTTCATATATAAGAGGCTCTATAAGAGAAAAATGAGCTTAACCTGAAAACAACATTATGTTTAAAATGTATGGTTGATATCCATGAGTTTTGGAAATCTTAATGTGAAACTTTGTGTCCCAATTTCAGTTTATTCTTAAGTGAGCACAATGCATTTTACACATAGAAATAACAGTTCTATGTCATGAAAAGCCTAGATTCTTTAAAAAAAAAAAAAAAAAAAAAATCCATATTGTGAATTTTCTTTTCTTGTTTTCAATTTATGACAAGAAGATATTTTCAAAGTGCGTGTTTATTGCCCCAAAGGTTATTTTTTGTGCTCATGTGCAATTCTGTGTTAATTTTCTGTAGCTGTTTGCACTGGCAAGTTTCCTCTTTCTTTGGTCATTTAATGCTGTAGGTGGAAAATATACTGTAGCAGTTACTTCATGGTGCCACTCTTTTCTTCTCTTAGGAAGAATTTAGGAACTGTTATACTGTAGTATCACCCAATAGTGTTGTTATACTGCAGTACCCACCCAACAGTTTTTTTTTTTTTTTTTTTTTTCAGTGTATCTTTGGTTTATACACATTTAGTGTCCATGTAATTTTTTTTTTTTTTTTTAATAGCCTCAAAGAGATCAGGTAAATCAGCTAGTGCAGCTAACATAAAGATTGGTAGCTTCTCTTTTTGGGCACATTAAACTCATTTTGCTTTGATACCTATCTGTAATCAAATTGAAGCAATGGGACTTTCTTTGAGTGGGGAAGAAAAATTAGATATTTCAACCATACTTGAAGACACAGTAGAGAAAACGAGAATAAATTTGATAATAACTTGGAAGAGGGGATCTGTATGCTTGTTCATTATTATATTAATGAATTGATAGACACTACACTTAATCTATCATGTGGTAGATTAAGTAATTTATTATTGAAATGATACAATTTTAAAGGAATTAAACCACCTCAATGCCAAACACTATTTATGGCTATGTTTTGGGAACTCAGTTTCCTGTATTCAGGCCTATGGATTGAGCAATGATCATACAAGTTTTCAGTTTGATAATAAAAATTTGATTATTTACAATACAATGTATTCTAATTATGCTATAATCTTTTACATGTATAATTATAACATTTTTGCTTATAATTATTAACTTATAATTAACTCAAGATATTTTATGAAAAATTTCTAGTTACTCTCAAAAATTAGTTGGAAGGGCTTACCTATTAATGTGATCTGGGCCTGGAGTCTCTGGTCCAGTTTGCGAAGACTGGGGTAGAAGGAGTGGATCGACTGTTGTTTATATTATAGGTTGGGAGTTGATTTGGTGTAGCCAATGGGAGGTTGCATGGTAAACCTGGTTGATTTTAGGTACAGCGATATATTATAGAGCTCCCTCTATAATTGGGATGGTTCTGAGTTTGGGGGAAGGACCAGTTTTTGTGAGTATATCCAAAATTTAGAATATTTCTGAACTTTTTAATCTGTTATGGATTATTAGATCAACATGAAGTATTTAATAATTGAGTGTTGTACTACTATTAAAATTAAGTTAAATATCAAATTATTGCAATGTCCATATAAAATTATCATTATTGTAATAATCATAACAATAATTATTATTTTGATTAATTGCTTATTAAATTTAAGGTTTTAAAATTAATAAGTAATTAATTATATTAAACAGTACACTCCCTTTCCTGCAGAGGAAAGGGCATGTGCTGCTGTTTCAGACTTCTTGATTCTGGTATGTTGAGTGTCTTGCTTATGTTAAAACATAATGAGGCGCATGGGATTTTTCCAACACTGTAGTTCTAACAACAGATTCATCCTACTCCAGAAGAGCCTTCAAAGAAGCCTACTTCATAAAACGTTTCAGAAGCTCTGCAATCAAGGAGTTAACTTCCAAGACATTTATTACGACCTTTCCTATACAGATATCTCAGGAAAAAATCCAAACCTCTTGATAAGGAAATCCAGGAAGTCCCAGTTAAAATTTAATTTCAAACCTTAACTTAAATTTAATAAGCAATTAATATCAACAAATAATCATTATCATTATTGTAATAATCGTACTAGTTTTATATGGACATTCTAATTTAATTTAACTTAGTTTTAATAGCAGTACAATGCACTCAATTATTAAATACTACATATGTCGATCTAATAATCAATAACAGATTAAAAAAGTTTAGAAACATCCATGGATATACTCTCAAAAACTGGTCCTCCCCCCCCCTTTAACCTTGGAACCATCCTAATCTCCCTCAATAATATATCCCTGTACCCAAAATCTGCCAAGTTTGCTGTGCAATAACTCCCATTAATCTATATAAACAACAGTTAGCCCACTCCTTCGATCCCAGGCTTTCCCAACCAGAACCAAGAGACTCCACCATGCTCAGATCATGTTAACATGTAAGCCCTTCCAACTAATTTTGAGAGTAATTCTAGGGATTTTTCATAAACTATCTTTATTAATTTGAGTTAATTAAATTATAGGCAACCCCGTTATAATTAGAATACATTGTATTGAAAATAATCAAATTATCATTATCAAATTGAAAACTTGTAGGACCACTTCACAATGTTCTATCCCCCCATAAACCTAAAGATGGGGAAACAGAGTTCCTGAAATGTAGCCATAAATAGTTTCTTTGGTATTGAGGTGGTTCAATTACTTTAAAATTGCATCATTTTGGTAATAAATTACTTAATCTACTAAGTGATATAATAGCATCAGTTCATTAACATAAATTTGATAATGTGTTTAAAAAAAATCCAGATTACATATTTTAAGGAAAATGGAGGAATTGTGTTAATGGAAACGAATAGGAACTTCCATTTCAAGTAGATAAACTGGGATTAAATGAAAAAATAAGTGTTATCACATATAATGGAATTGTGGCACATATTTTCATGCATATTTCATCTGTTTTTCAGTACATATTATCTGATGTCTATTTATTATACAACTAAACCATATTATAAGCCACAGTATAAGTTGGTGTGTATTTATGACTGTAGAATCATGAATTCACAGATTAGTTTTGCTTGTTTTGTGATGGGAAAAACATCCATCTCCATCTGAGACTAGCCAACTACTATCCCTAGTGAAAAGACCTTTAAAAAATTCATTCCACAGCCCATTGACTGGAGTTGATTGGGACCTTTCCAAAAAAAAAATGATGAGTAGCATACCTGCTGTCATTTGTGAAAATGTTTTTTATATAAATGATAAAATTGTTACATGGTGATGATTTATTTATTTTTCATAAAATAAATATTCTGTTATTTTATGCCCCTATTTTTGAAATCCCAGTCACTATAGGTGAGTAATGGGGGGAATAACCTCTTGTTCCCACAGTAATGCAATGCTTGGGCATGTACAAGCTGCAAAGTACATGTTTTCTTTGCCGTTAACTGGTGAACTCAAGTAAAGCATGGCATTGTGTTTCTTCATTGTGATTGATATGTGGAACATAAAAGAAATATTTAAATTATTTGAAATTAATATTTTAAAATCTAAAAGATCTTTTTAGAGAAAAGCACTTGAAACTGTTTTGTTTCCCACAGAATTTTTAGTTTTGAGAATGGATTATTAGTAATGAAAGAAACCACTGTTCCACAGTTCAGCCAGTGACATTGAATAATTTTTTTTTCTTCTAACCTTTCATCAGTTAATAATTAATATTGTTAAGTTATATGGTGCCTCTTTCAATTCTATAATTTGTTGCAGGCTTAGGTAAAGGAACAAAACATTCCGAGGCTGTTGCTTTGTTATGTACCATTCTAAGTACTGATTCTTGCAAAGTTGAATGCAGTTGAACACAAACTGTTCCAAATAATGACTTGAATATTGATATAAAGTAGTGATCCATAACTGTGGTGTTATCCAAGGAAACATGTTTACAATAAAAAATAAATAAAAGTAGCTTTTTTTTTTTTTTTTTTTTTTTAAATATAGAATCAGTCTACTGATCTTTGATCAATGCATGGAGCATCTGCTAGTGCTCCTAGACCACAGATTAAGAAACATTTATATTGATAAATCTATGGAAAGTCACTGTCTTGCCATTTCACTTTCAATTAGAGTTAGCAACAATTTTCTGCTCTTGTTAATTTCCTTATTGAGCATGATTATTTTCTAAATTATATTATTTGCCCACAGGATCTAGTTAAAATGAGAAAGGATTTATCAATATTGATAATTAGGTGGTACATTTGACTTGGCTATATATTAGTGTTTTGTAATGGGAATGAGATGTGAGTGGCATCAAAGCACATTTACCACTCAAACAGTCTTACCAGTAGGTTGATTCTTTCATTAGTCAATCAATCAATCCTTTAAATATTCCTTTAAAGGTATTAAAAATCTGAACATGATCAGCAAGTTTATTTTTTGTGCTTAATGTTTTTATTAAAGGAATTCTATCAACAACTTATATGCTTTCTATTAGCTTAAGGGCAGCTAGATAATGTGAAGGATCATGAGATTTTCTCTTGTTTTCTTCATTGAGGTTCAGAGTGTGCCCATTACAAATGCAAAGTACTGCATATGGGTAGAAGTAACCCCAGAGAAACGTACCAACTGTGTGGTACTACACTTAAGGTGGTAGAAAATGAAAAAGACCTGGGAGTAATTGTGCAGTCAGATATGAAGTTTTCTGAGCAATGCAGACAGGCTGCCAGGGCAGGTCATAGGGTTTTGTCAATGATATATAGGAATTTTTCTAGCAGGGAAAAGGAGGTGATTGTCCCTCTGTATAAGGCAATGGTCAGGCCATGCCTTAAGTACTGCGTACAGGTCTGGAGGCCTCATTTTAGGAAGGATGTAGATTTGCTTGAGTGTGTACAGAGAAGGGCAACAAGATTGGTGAGGGGAATGAAGGGATCCTCTTATCAAGAGAGGCTTAAGTTCTGCAAATTGCAGTGGCACCTGCACAGTGATCTGATTGAGGTGTATAAGGCCTTGAATGGGCTGAGCACGCTGAATTCTGATGGGATCCTTCCACTTGTTCAGATTACGAATCTAAGGGGGCATAAATTCAAATTAAGAAAAGACAGATGTAGAACAGATGTTTGGAAATTTGCCTTTAGCCAGCAGATGGTTAATTGCTGGAACAAACTTCCATCTGTCGTTGTGGAAGTTGATAGGTTAAATAAATTTAAGGAGGAACTGGACAGGCATTTGGAGGGAATGGCATGACTTTTTTTTTTTTTTTTGGCTGATGCTGCATAAGCTTATACACTTGCTTTCTTGCATCACATGCCACTACTACTACATTATGCAACATCATAATAGCCTGAATTGAATCTGCATTATAGTATCAAAAATTTATTTTTTACAAAAATATAATATGAAGTAAAATGTACAGACTATCCCAAAAATCTGTATATCCTTATTATAATATAGGGCTTAAAACTTTTTTATTAATATGTCTATTTATTGATAATGAAGGAGCTGAAGAATATTGCTAAAATATAGGTATGATTAGTACTAATAAAGGAACACTGCATTTCATTGTATTGAGATATATTTTAAAATGAAAGTGTACATGTTGTAATCAGTTAAAAATACAAATGACCAAGTTCAGTCCAGTAAAGTCCTAAACCCCTACTCACAGCAACAGAAACTTCCAGTTGAATAACACCACTAATAATGATAACACCAACACATCAAATACTTTTTTGTGGAATCACTACAAGTACATCTCAGATTTTACAGTAACATCAGCACATATAATGCCAGTGATGACTGGGACTTACTTCTTCCTGAGATAGTCAGAAAGACTTAAAACCAGAATAGCAGCAAAGCCAACAGCATCCACTCAGGAAATAATGGTCATTGTCCTGAGACTAACTTTTAGCATTAGTAAAGGCATATGATGCAAGAAAGCAAGCTTATACAGCATCAGCCAAAAAAAATAAATAAATACCATTTCACCCATCCATTCTCTCCAAACGTTTGTCCACTTCCTTGAATTTATTTAAGCTATCAACTTCCACAATGATGGATGGAAGATTGTTCCAGCAATCAACCACCTACTGGCTTAAGCCAAATTTCCACTCATCTATTCTACAACTGTCTTTCCTCAATTTCAGTTTATGCTCCCTCAAGTTTGTAATCTGAGCAAGAGGAAGAATCCCATCAGCATTGAGCCTGCTCAATCCATTCAAGGTCTTATACACCTCAATCAGATCACCTCGCAGGTGCCTAGTCTCCAGACGCTGCAATTTGCAGAACTTAAGCCTTTCTTCCTAAGAGCACCCCCTTTGTTCCCTTAACCAGTCTTGCCCTTCTCTGTACTTGTTCTAGCAACTCTACATCCTTCCTAAAATGAGGCTTGTAGACCTGAATGCAGTACTCTAGGTGTGGCCTGACCATTGCCTTATACAAGGCAATGGTCAGGTCCTTATCCCTGCTAGCAAAATTCCTGTATGTCATTGACCAGACCCCATGACCCTACTCTGGCAGCCTGTCTGCACTGTTCAGAAAACTTCATATCTGACTTCACGATTACCCCTACCCTGAGTGTAACACCACCCAGTTGGTATATTTCTATGGGGTTACTGCTACCCATATGCAGTACTTTGCATTTGTCAATGTTAAACTTCAGTTGCCACTCCTCAGCCTATTTGTGCAACTTTTCCAGATCCTGTCGCAGCAGCAGCATTCTGTCATTACTGTTACTAACAACCCTGCCAACCTTTATATCATCTGCAAACTTTAACGTTAAGCTTGATATACCTTCATCAATATCATTGATAAATATACAAAACAACAATGGACCCAACACTGAACCCTGGTGGACACCACTAATAGTATTTGTCCATGAAGAGCAGTGTCCGTTGACTACCACTCTGTCTTCTCTCAACTATCCTTTTATCCATTGCAGGAACTTGCCCTTAATGCCATACTGCTCCAATTTGTACAGTAGTCTTCTATGTGCAACGGTATCAAAAGATACATCCTGAAATCCAAATACAGTAGATTTTGGTTATTTGGGACACTTTTGGATTTTGGCCCAATTAAGTGGCTGCCCCAATTATGCAAAGTTTCACGTAAATAGTTAAAAGTACAGTGGACCCCCGCTTTACGATTGATTCTCTGTACAATCAAATCACGTTACAATGGACTCATCATAGCATAGTACCATTCACTATACGATATGTAGTAAGCACCCGTCAATGTGATCACGTTTGTAAATTGAATTTTAATTCTATTAAACAGCGATTCTAATTAGGGAAAAATATGATGAATATTATCCACAGGCTATAAAAGTAAAGATATATTAAACACAAATTTACACTTTATTACTTTACCTTACCAATTAAAAAATTAAATGATACGTGAAAATCGGAAGAATATTTTCCACAGGTTAACAACATAAAAATAAATTTACGCTTATATGCATAGCTTGATTAATATGTACATACTAACTACAGTAGTTGATATTTCTGTTTGCTGACATTTGGGGGAAGGGTTAAAATTTAAAACAGTAAAAAAAGATAAGCAAACAATAACAAAGAACACGGCACACAAATTACAAGTAATGTGTGCAAGTGAGAACAGAGTAGCAAGTTACAAAACTTAAAAAATAGGAATGAAGAGAAGATTCTGAAAATTTTTTTTTTTTTTTTATTAGATTGAAGATTTCATGGAAGTGTAAACATATATCACCATAATAACCCACAGAATTCCATTTGTCGGTATTATTGCAAATTCAACAAGGTTGAGTTTAGTATCCATTTATAATGGACTGCACTAACAGAAAAGCCCAATAAACGGGACTGCTAATTGTTTTATGGTTGTGACCTACAGAAATCCGACCGAAGCACATGGTATTGGAGACAATCGTAGGGTAATCTCAAGTGCTGCAGTCTCCTGTCCTGATTAAACGGCATGCTGTTCCAATTAAGCGAAGTAAACCCTGGCTATTTTCTTGATTGGGTTCTGTTCTTTAAGATTTATCCCAAATAAACTGCTGCCCCGATTAACCGGTGGCCCAAATAACTGGAATCCACTGTATGATATCAAAATTATTTTTTGCATCCAGTTCCTTTGGGACCAAGTCATAGTATCCAATCAAATTGGTCAGACGAGACTATCCCTTAACAAACCCATGCTGTGTCTGAATTATTACTGCAGTCTTGTCTAGATGATCCTGCAGTGCTTCTTTAACCAGTAACTCCATTATTTTCCCTTGAACAGAAGTCAAACTTACTCGGTAATTACTCGTGTCACCCTTTGATCTCACTTTATGAATTGGAGATAAATTTGCACATCTTCCAGTCCATGGAACTTCCCCTGAGTCCAAGGTTGCTGTCATAATTATGGCTAAGGGTTTGCTTACTTCCTTTGTCCCCTCTAATATAACTGGATAGATCCCATCCACCCCCAGGTGCCTTTTTTATGTTTAATTTCAACAATTTCTCCTCCCCTTTGCTCTCAGTTATTACAATCATTTAACTCCCTGTTTGAGGAGTTAAATGATTTTGGAGTTAAATGATTCAAGGAGAAGGCCAGATGTTTGATAAACATCTGGCCTTCTCCTTGAATAACTCATGATATGTGAATGTAGATGCAAAATACTCATTTAGTTTGGCAGCTATCTGAGAATGATCACCTACAGTCAAACTATTGATATCAAGTGGACCAATCTGATTTTTAGAGTTTATATAAGTAAAGAAATCTTTGCATCCTTTTCCAAAGATTTCTCATACTCTGCCTTCTCTTGCCCAACCTCCTTTGTGACTTGATTACAGACTAGCTTATATCTGCCATAGGCTTCTGTGTCGCCTGATAATTTATATGAATCCCATGCATTTTTCTTCTGTACGACAAGTCTTATTAGACCTTGATCACTTCTCGTTGTTGTAGGACTTGAGCACACTGAAATTGGCTTTAGTTCTTTTGCAATATATACACCATAATTTTTCTTATGTATAGTTGAACCTTCCAAATTTCCCAATCCATTTCTGACATCACCCATAAGCCACTCCTCGACTTATGTAAGGGTTACATTCCATGGAACACTACATAAGTTGGATTTTACGTGTCAGAATTTCCCTAAGTGCTTATGCAGCACTCGCAGATTTGATTGTAGCAAAAAATAAATGTTCGACAAATATGTAAATAGAATTATTTATTAAATTTTTTTATCTCGTGCACCAAAAAAATTATAAAATTACAAAAAGAGTTTTACATTTCAAGCACCATTGCCAGAATTAACTCTTCAGCTGATAAGCATGCTGCTGCGAAAGTTGAGGGCTGTGGATATTTAAATGTTTAAATATCCACAGCCCTCAATATCCTCTAAATTAATGTTTCCAAAACATTAAAGTATGCAGTATGCACATTCACTGCATACTTTAATGTTTTGGAAACCAGTGCGATGCCTGAACCTATTAAACTACCCGTTTTTTGCCACGGGTAGTTTAATAGGTTCAGGCATTGCGCTGAATATACGGGGTCTGCTTGATAAGTATGGCAGACCCCAAGCCAAGTTCGTGGCTTGGGGTCTGCTGTACTTATCCTTAATATCTTTATAAATACTTCTTGCTTTTGCTTGGATGGCAACTGGACTCAGCGGCACTTGCCTCTGAATTTGATTTTCCATCCATATTATTAATAGCTTTTCCATCTTCGATATAGCACCTGAACACTGTTGATCTTAAATGCATTGATCCTTTAATGTATTCTTTTATACGTGCACTGTCCCTTAAAATAGTATTCACTGTTGAAGCAGCGAGACCTAATTCCATGCAATAGATGACAGACTTTCCTGCTTACTTCTTAATCATTTTCATCTTCATTTCTAAATCAATTTTGTTTCGTTTGCCAGCACTTGCACTTTCTGTTGGTCCCTTTCCCTTCACCATTGTAATAAGTAAATAGGAATGAAGACAAGATTCTGAAAATTTGTTTTTTATATAATTGAAGATTTCACTGAAGGGGAACTCATTTCCCCGTAATACTATAACGTAAAAACTCACAGAATTTCAGCTATTGGTATTATTGCAAATGCAATAAAATTGAGTTGACTACCTATTTATAATAGATTGCGCTAACAGAAAGTCCAATAAACCGGAAAGTGCAAATTGTTTTTATTGTTTTATGGTGGTGACCTCCAGAAATCTATTTTAAAAAAATATCACAAAGGTGTTCAAAATTGATTCTTATAACTGAACATATGATAACAATGAAAGTGTAGTGCAATTTCCATTATAAAAAGTGAACTTTTAGAGAGATAAATGGCTTAGTTATATAGCGAAAATTTCAACTTCCAAGGTCTTGGAACAAATTACCAAAAAAAAAAAACAAAAAAAAAAAAGTATTATTCTGTTCACATTATGATATTTTCACAATACCTTCATTTATTCCTACATGATGCAAAATAAGTTTCCACATTTTTTTTATTTTATATTTTAAAAATTTTTTTAAGTTTGCACCAGCTGGCAAAAACTTCATAAAGTCCAATTTCTGTAAGTAGAGTGTTACGTAAGCCAGGGCGTGGCTGTATTTAGGAAAATGAAAAATTTAGTTCTTGGGATGATCATTGCTTAAGCAGTGTGTCAAAGATGACTTTTTTTCTTTTCTTTTTCTTTTTTTTTGAGCTAGTGATTAGAAATTTGACTTCAAAGCTATAGGTTTTAACTGTGTCCCAGCCACATGGGGGAATTTTGATCAAAGGTCATGGGATTTTTTACTGCTATTCATAAACATAAATAGTAACTCGGTGAGATCAAAAGTCTTGGATTTGTAAATGAAGCATTAGCTTGTTGTAACACAATAGCCAAGCACCAAAGTTTTATATTGCAGTTTTTGAAAAAAAATATCAAAACTCTAAATTTCACCCATTTGTACTTAGCAAATACAAATGGGTGAAAGTTGGTTTTGATATTTTTGTAAAAATATTTCAAAGATTATACTTTTTTTTTTTAATGTTATCCTGAATCCCAGTGCAACATACTGACGGTATGGTATTATACTGAGGGGGAAAATGAAAAGGACCAGTTGATAATTGCACAGTCAAATGTGAAGTTCTCAGAGCAGTGCAGACAAGCTGCCAGGACAGCTCATGGGATTTTGTCAGTGATATACAGGAATTTTGTTGTAGGGATAAGGACGTGATTTTCCTATTGTTTAAGGCAATAGTCTTGGCCACATCTTGAGTACTGCATACAGGTCTGGAGGCCTCATTTTATGGAAGACGTAGAGTTGCTGGAATGGGTACAGAGAAGGGAGGAGATTGAGTGGGAACAAAGGGAGGTGCAGATTGCAAGTTTTGCAACTTGCAGCATCTGGGGACTAGGCACCTGCAAGGTGACTAATTGAGGTGTTTAAGGCTTTGAATGGTTTCAGCAAACTCAATGCTGATAAGATTCTTCCTCTTGCTTAAACTATCCATATGAGGGGGCATAAATTCAAATTGAAGGATGATTGCAGAATGGATTGTGTAGACATTTGTCTTCAGTCAACAGGTAGGGTGCCTCCGTGGGCAGGAGCAGCAGTGCGTAGGACATGCTTCTTGATTATACCGGGGTTTGAGCCCATGACCACCAAATACGGAGGATGCGGAAAGGTCAGGGAATGACCACCGCATATCCCGGAGCAATATGGCCTTAGTTGCTAATGCTCCTAAAAACCAAATAACAAACAAACAAACTACTACTACTAATAAGATGGCATCCTAACTGATTCATTGTGGTTCCCTCTTCTATTTCAGAATAGATGAATGGTGAGCATTTTGACAATATTAAATTAATGCAGATTTTTAGTTTTGTGGTCCCATGGTTTATCACCTGTAATGGCACATATTTATATGGTATATTTGGATGTTCATAGTTTGGGAATTATCTATATATTTAGCCTGCATATGCCCTTTTTAGGTGATATTTTGTTCTTTTAGGTGGTATTTAATACAACCTAAAAGAAAGGGTTAGAGAGGAGAGAATTGAGGAGAAGAGTTTTTGATGATTCACGCATAGATCATTTTTGAAAAGATTGCATTATTAAAGGCACTCATCAGGAGGAATCTGGTGAAGCAGCTGTGCACAACTTGTCACATTGGTTCATCAACCAGTACATATATTTTGGAAGAGCAGAAAATTTATTTTTACTCTACTGTACAATATAATAATTTCCCATCCTACTTTTTTATGGGATATAGATAGATAGCATTATATATGGTAAGTTGCAAAACGGAAGTATAGTATTTTTGCTTTTTAAATTTTTCTTTTAATAATTATTATAAAATGATCACTTGAAAGATTGTGGGTGGTGGTTTAGTTTTTACAAACTTGATTGAATCTGGGAAATTCCAAGATGCAGCAAAGGGATCAGATACTAGAGGTGTTGGGCTTATGAGGCTTGACTATATTACTGTTATTAGTCATTGAAGGGAGGGTGTATAAGTGCTCTGAACATCTGGCTATATAAATATTTCATTAAATTTTCAAAATTAAATAATTCTCAATACAACTGTTTATTTATTCACAGCACTTAAATATTGGTATTAATGTACTTTTGGCATGCTTGACTTCCCCTTTTCTTAACTTGCTTATCTAAGCCTTATAAAATATATCTTAATTGTTTAAATTTCTCTAGTTAGTCTAATTGATAGGTTTTTATGGTGATTACTCTTCATGTTTAACAGTTATGCTCTGAGTGTAATATATTATTTAAACTCATGTTGCAAGCTGTAGACATGTTCTTATTCAAGAACAGAAGTTGATTTTCCTGTGGCTGTACAAGGTGTGACTGAAAAGTTTTAGGACTACATTCACAAAAAATTGAAATCTCAAGGGGAAGAAATTTTATTACCATTTAATCTTTAAAGTACATCCCTCATAACTTGATATATCTGTTTGCACAGTCATACAGTTTCTGGGTGGCTCTGTGGAACTAATCTTGGGAAACTCTGTTTAACTCCCTCATCACATGTTTTGGATCACGAAACACTCAAAATGGTGACAGTGTCTCAGGTGGGATTTCATTTTGGGGAACAGAAAATAATCAGCAGGTTCCAAATCTGAAAAATGTGGGGAATGGTGAAGCATTGTAATGCCCTTCCATGTGAGAAACTTCTTGACGATGTTATGTGAAGGTGCATTGTTGAGAAGCAAAAATCACTCACCTGACTCAGCCGCATCTGGCCTAACACTGAATTCTTAACAGCCTGTCTTTCTGGTAGAAATTCTTTGTGCACAGCTCCTTGTCAGTCAAAAAAATTTCACCAGTATTGTTTTGGTTCAAGACTTTTGGAACCAGTCTCGAACGCAAAGCACGAACAAACGTCTTTGTACGCAAAGCACCAGGATTCATCCAGTTATGATTTTAAAAAAAAGTTTGGATCACTGCCTGCCATCTGAATCAAATATTGACACACTGCAACTGGTTCCTCCTTCTGTTGCACCATCAGTGCATGCAATGGTACAAAGTGCGAACAAGTTTTTTTTTTTTCCAAATCATGACAGTCAAAAGCAGGGTATCCTTGCTGATGTGAAGCTGGTATGCTATTAATCAGAGGGACATGCAACGATCTTCCATTAACAGCTGCTGAACTCTCGATGGTCCCATCTGCACAAGATTGGGGCAGCAACCACTCTGCGCATCATCCTGCCCTTCATGGAATCACACCTACCAGTGAAAAATGTTGGATTGTGATAGTGCTTTATGTCCATAAGCTGCACTTGCCATCACAATTGTGCCAGTTGCAGTTTTTCCCGCTTTAAAACAAATTTATTGCCACTCTTTGCTTGGTCCTTGAATCCACAATGATGCAATTTTACTGCACCAACTTAAATGCGACTTTCCAGTAGCATGCAATTTTGCATACTGATGAAACTTGGCATAGAGCCAGTTCAGACTTTGATAGTGGATAGTTTCAGCAGTGGCCAATGCATGGTACTAGTAGTATCATTTAAAAAAAAAATCAGTCCTAAAACTTTTCAAACACCTTATATCTTTAGTTAAAATTGATAATGCATTTATGTTAATTCCAATATTATGTTCATATTGGAAAGATATGATTTGTGCTATTCTTGTCTAATTGTACTTTTTTTTTCTGTATATGTGTAATAAAAAGGCTTTCTGTTCATTTGATGACTATAATTGGGACTGGTCCTTGCAGCACGTCAGTGCTACATGCCTACCTTCACCTCTTACTGCCATGGTTGCCATCGCACCTCGAGTGTTTCATATAGGTGAATGGTGAGTGTTTTAGCAGTATTAAGTAAATTTTTAGTTTTGTGTTTTCACGCTTCATGATTGGAAGGCAGAAAATAGGGTGAAGCAACTATTTGTTTCTCCAAGATTTTCTTGGAATTTGTCTGCAGACTAGTCATATAAGCCTCAGGATTTCTACCAAGTGATAAGCTTAAATTAGATGTGTGGCAGTTGAGGAAACCAAAAGCTGAGATTCTGTTTTTAAAAAAATGTTGCCTAGGAAATTGGTAGTTGGCAATTTTAAGAATGTTCTATGCTACTTTTTATTTAATCATTTTTATGTGGGTTTAAAATGTACTGTCCAATATAAGTTTTCTAATTAGTGGGCTAACAAAAATGCCCTCTCTGATTTTTGCTTCAAGTGTTCTTGGTAAGTCATTTTTTAAATATAAATATCCATTATTGGATTTTTATTTGTGGCTCTATAAAATTTTTCATTAGGCTCAGTTTAATATTGAGAGGAGGCAGAAAACTTTATTTCTGTTTTTGAGAGGCTGATGCAACAAATTTTTATGCACCAGAACTAAAATATTTAACAGGATATTTTTGAACTATATAACTTCAGTGCTTTGTTGCTGTCGCACTCTCATAAAAAGAAGTGCATCCTTTTTAGGTCACCACATGTATTCCACAAGCATTTACTTACGGTCAGCACTTTATAAACATGCTTGCATATTTCTATAACATTCTTTGTCAGCATGTGCAACCAGGATAGATGTGGACATCATTGCAAAATAATAACTGCTCAGAGAAATATGAAGTCCGGTTTTTCTGATGTTTAAAAAGCAGTTATCTTGGCACCTTTTGTGATATGAAACCTAAAAGTGCAACCCGATGTATTTTTAAATTCAAAATTGTGATTAATTCAAGATTAATTCCAACTGAATTTATCTTGAATTAATTCAGTCAGAATGAATTAAGAAATCAAATGAGCTGTCACGATAAATGGCTAGGAGTACAGATTCATAAATTGAGATGCTGCAGCCAGTTTATTGACAGACTCATTGCTTGAATCTTCTTCCTCCTTCAAAGCCAATTCTTCAGATAGCTGAGTATTGGTTGAAGCACAGATAACAAGTTTGGGAATTGTATAAAACAATTTTACCTTGAAGAGAACTAGATATATAAGTCAAATAATTGCTTACATTGCTACCATTGGAACAGCAAATGGCTTTGAGTGCAAACCCTCTAATCACAATTTTGAAATGTAGCACATGAACTGAAGCATTTCCTGGAGCTTGACTGTTATTCAAATCTCCAATATTGCATGTGAAGTATAAAGCTTCTATATGGGTTGAGTAAACACTTGTTTTAGGATTTCAAAGTCAATTTTCTACACACTTAACAAAATGAATCAACATTATTAACACACTTTTGAAACTTTTTGTAATATCAAATAGCTACCTGTTTCTTCAGTGCACCAAACAACCTAAAGAATCAAAACTAACATAAGCAGTATGGAAGCTGTGAGATAGTCAATTAGATGTAAAATAGCAGCGTTTTTCGACCCCTTTAAAAACTCCTCCCACGCAGTAACTTAATTACCAATACAGTTCTGCAAATTGCAGTGGCTGGAGACTAGGCACCTGCGCGGTGATCTGATTGAGGTCTATAAGGCCTTGAATGGGTTGAGCACGCTGAATTCTGATGGGATCCTTCCACTTGTTCAGATTACCAACCTACGGGGACATAAGTTCAAATTAAGAAAGGACAGATGTAGAATAGATGTGCGGAAATTTGCCTTTAGCCAGCGGGTGGTTAATTGCTGGAACAAACTTCCATCTGTCGTTGTAGAAGTTGATAGGTTAAATAAATTTAAGGAGGAACTGGACAGGCATTTGGAGGGAATGGTGTGATTTTTTTTTTTTTTTTTTGGCTGATGCTGCATAAGCTCCTACACTTGCTTTCTTGCATCATGTGCCACTACTACTACTACAGCAACACATGCCTTAATTCTAAAATAACTGCATTATGCATTACTGTGTATGTTTACTTCACTGGTGTTGGAGCAGGAACCTTTTCTGGCTCTGAAGTGAAATTTCCATCCTGCACAATCAGTGAAGAATAAAATAGCAGAATATTCTTTTCTGATCATGGGAGAATGAACTGAAAACTGGATGTATGAAAATCTAATCAATAGGATATCCCACTATGTAGAACTTAAGTGGGAAATAAATGTCTTATGGACATTGATGGGACCGGAAAATCTGAATGGTCTGTGCTAGAACATCTTAATGTTTTTTCTCAATATGCACAATAAATAATGAGAACATTGCTTTTATCATGGGGGTGGAGAAAACATGCTAGAATAATTTGAGTAATGTTGCAAATTTTCAGTTTGAACAGTGTTGACAGGTTATAGAATTTAATATTTTTCCTATATTTTATCACTTTCTAAAAATAGCAATTATCTTTATTTATTTTTTTTTTTTTTAGTGGTGTTCACCATAGAGGTAAAGATTGTAGTAGTGACAAGGTAGTTCAACGAGTAGTTCAGATTTTGGCATCTGCTAACCGTCATCTTTTCCCTCCTCATCTCAATCTTCGCCAGAGTTTTCGAAAACCTTTTAAGCCTCCAAAAGGTAATGGAGGATGGGGAGATATTCGAGATCATAAACTTTGCTTACATCAAGTGACTAATTTTACCAGTTTTAGAGCTAAAATTGTACAGAAGACCTCAAGTTCATCCTGGTGATATTAAAAACTGGTAGCACATAAGGTATTACAAGGTATCCAGCTCATGAAATACATATTCTCTCTCATTCATTGACTTGCTCACTCACAAACTTACATGCACATATATGATGTGTGTGTTTGCATATTTTTTTCTTAGAAATTTAGTATTATATGATCATGAAGTAATTGGAAAAATTTGAGGTTACAGTTATTGGTATGGTTATTGTTTTAGTTCTTCTGTGCATGTAAATATATATACATATATAGTATATGCTGTTTGTGGTATATGCATTTCTGAAAAGCATAATTTTGAAAATAATTTTAAAGAAGCAACTTTTTCATATGCTTTCATCTTTATAAAGATATCTGATTTATAAAAAAAAAAAAAAAATAGGGGGATTTTTAAGTATAGTTTGAAAAAGTGCCATTACAGTGTGAAACTATTTATACTGTGATATTAATAACTGGTCTTGAGATCAAGTATTGTTTTAGAAGTATTGTCAAGTCAGATGCACCTCAGGTGATAAAAATCATCATATGCTGAAAGTCACTATTTAGGCTTTCAGAAACATTTCCATTTTTTTAACTTCATGAGAAATTTCTACCTCCGAACTTTTGAAATTCTTTCTTAACTCCTTGCCTACTAGATGGTATTCTGCATACTGGATATTGCAGAAGAGGGGAAAAGGTGAAAGTACACTTTGGTCATTTTTGTTACTTAATGTTTAATTTTTAAATATTTGTGAAAAAAAACTATTACTTGAGGCAAAAACATGAGGTAAATAAAATTATTTCGAAATATACAGAGCTTGAACAAACAGCTGTGCCATTTGTAAATGAATAGCCAAGGATTATATTTGAGTTTGTATACATATCTGTGTATGTATAAGGTTAGATAAAATAATACTGAGAGAGAGAGAGAGAGAGAGAGAGAGAGAGAGAGAGAGAGACAGAGAGACAGAGAGACAGAATAATATATAAATACAGAAGGTAATGTGAGAGACAAGAATGACATTGTATACCCAATTAAAAATAGTCCGCTGATAACAGAAGAATAATTGTATACTAATATGAGAATAGCTAGGTACGTGTGCCCTGTGAAATATAATGTACCTTTGCTCTTTATTCCTTTCACGAATGGGGCTCCCTATAGTGAGTTTTTAATTGGGAGTGACACTGTGGAGTGGGTTTCTTTATGAATTTTCAGTTTTGTAAATATTAAAACTTTGTACATAAACACTTGAATATTACTTTCTTCTTATTTTGACTTAACTGCCTATTGTTAGAGTTAAATTGCAAAAATCAAACCAGAATTTGAAAAAAAAATTCAATTTTGAAATATGATTTAGAAAATATTCATTACTTTCTTTCAGCAATAATCTTTCACATCTGTTTATAGATGTAGAGGATTTCATTAGCTTTTGGATCTGAATTCCAGCGAATTTCTTCAATTTTTGCTTTTGTAAGCCAAAAGTGGCTATCTGTTAAAATTGTTTGCTATTAGTTGGATAAAAGATGAGCATATAATAGGACAAATTTCAAGGCAATTTATACTCAAACAGGCCATTATTTCAAATGACCTTGAAGAAACAGATCTAAGTAATTGTGAAAAGGGTAAAGGGGAGAAATTTTGTACCCACACACACATTTACATAAATCATTGTGCAATTATTGATAGCATAAAATGAATACAAAGAACCATTTAGTAGTTGCCAACTACATATGTGTATTTTTGTCCCTGACAGGACAAAGGTACATTATATATATAGACACGGGATATATTTCTCTTAGTTGCTCTTATATCAGCTTATTTACACACACACACACATACACACACACACACACACACACACACACACACACACACACTCTTAAAGAAAATGTAGCAAGCCATGGAAGCTAAAAATACATTCTTTCTAATCCAAATCACTACATGTTTGTACAAAATATGAAACAATAGTAGAAAAGATATGCAAAAGGAATGTACCAGCTTTAGCATTTTATTAGTACAGGCACTATACAACTTGTGCAAGGGTTCTGTTTCAGAAACTTCCCCACAAATAAAGTCAGTTTTATGTAACTGGGAAACCACCCAAAATTTGCATATTAACTTAAACATAAGTGTGCAATTTAAGAA
The DNA here is from genome assembly GCF_048544385.1 of Mastigoproctus giganteus. Taxonomy (NCBI): domain Eukaryota; kingdom Metazoa; phylum Arthropoda; class Arachnida; order Uropygi; family Thelyphonidae; genus Mastigoproctus; species Mastigoproctus giganteus. Next base: position 84,311,246 of record NC_143585.1, read on the forward strand.
ATCACTTTGTCTCATAACATTTGTATATTACAGTTACATACTCATGACATGCATTAAACTATTATTTAAAAAACAAAACTTTTAAAGTATATATGCATACTTTAAAAGTTATTTTAATAATTACTAGGGAGCTTCACCCCCTGCTCGCTGCGCTTGCTTCTTTTATAAAATAAAATACAGAAGCTTTAGACTGTGTGTGTCTTTTCCTCAGCTGTGAATACAAAAATACATTACTGTAATAAAAATATAAATGCATGAGGCAATATAGAATATGAGTACACATTAACTATAAAATATCAGTGTAAATACACTATAGTCTGCTCATAAAAATGAACTGCATTCATAGTGTGAATGCATCGATTTAATTGTATCTCATATTGTGACTACCTGAACGAGTTACCATGTATTGTACTACCTCGAATAAGTAACGCTTCACTAATAGAGAAGACTATTATTACTTATTTTCAGTGGGCACCACTCAGACAGCAACATTTCAAGGCTTGTTGGCCTATCGTCGGTGGGTGGGCAGGTACCCTGGCGTTTCAATCATGTCATTCCACAATATGAGTTGCTAAAAGGATTCTGTACACCTTTTGGCATCTTTTCACTCGTTGTGAAGGCAGTCACAATATAAGATACAATTAAATTGATGTCTTTACACTACGAATGTAGTTCATTTTTATGAGCAAACTATGGTGTATTTACACCTAAATTTTATAATAAATACGTTACATATGGAAATCAAGAATGGTACCATGTGGTCATTCTAGATAAACAAATCGTGTGCACAAGGTTTATATAGTATAATCATTCTAAAGCAAAAGCTTGTTTTACAACAGTAAAGCGAGCTTCTGTTACATATCTTATATGTATTACCACATAACTCGCATCCCTCTTCTCCCATTGGCTGAATATATATATATATATATATATATATATATATCACTAGGAGGAAATTTTTAATCTATAGAAAGATAATATTTATTTCTGGTTTGGGAAGGGGGCAGGGCATATGACACTGATATTAGTTGGAGGGAGATGTGGTTGGGGGAGGGGAAGAGAGAGAGAGAGAGAGAGAGAGAATGTTGTCAACATCAGACTACTTCTGGTTCTAAAATAGCTGAAAAAGTGGAAGGCCCATAGAAGCATGGTGCGAAAGTTGGAATCAGAGAATCGGCAAGTTGAGGAGGTTGCTCAATCTTTCTCATGAATTTGTGTACGGAGGTTTGATTTTTTTTTGTCTTGCTTCTCTAGCAGTACTAAACTGGCATTGATCAATGAAAAGGCTTTTACTATTTTTGTTGTAAAACATTTGGATTCCTCCATCTCTGGCTCATCTTCTGCACTTCCAGCTCTTAAATCTTTATTTGTAAGTTCCTCATTTTGAGAGTCTAAGTGGTTTTTTTTTTTTTGACATCTTCATCACAGACTTCAAGTTCAAGACAATGAGTGAATGTAAATTTTTTTTGGTGCTTCTATATCATTCTCTTCAAAACCCTTAGAGCTTTTCATAAATTGATGCACAGTTTTTTCCATACATAATTCAAATTTGTTGCCTTCACCTCCATCCATGCTTCTGCAATGTCCTTGATGAAATAGTGTAATTTTTCTGAAATTCCCTTACTATGATTCCATCTCTATTTATAGCAGAAATTGTCTGGGCAAGGGTGTTATACAAGTAGTGAGGTTGTGTTTGGTGGCATGGAGACAACTTGAATGTTCAGATGATTTTCATCCAGATGTGGTGGAGGATGATCAGAAGCATTATCAAGAACCAGTAAGATTTTGAAAGCCAAATTCTCTCTGAAATGTTCTTTAAATATGGACAGTGTAACCTTAGCATTAGATTTCCAGATTACAGAAAGGGAGGTTTTATTGATACCTTTTAATGCAGAGGATTTTGTACACAGTATACAAGCAGAGGTTTAAGTTTGCAATCCCCTGCTGCATTCTTCCCCAGCCAAAAGCATTATTCAATTCTTTGCCACTTTAAAACCAGGCATTGTCTTTTCTTCTTTTGTGATATAAGTGCACTCCAGCATTTTTTTGGTAGTATAAATAGCGGGATGTAAAAATGAGACAAAAGAAAAAATAATTTAACAAGAAGCCCCCTTTTTAGCTACATACAAGTCATTGCATGTCATGTGATATGCTATGTACATGCGCAATGGTATTGTCTTGTGTCCTTAGAAAGTTCCCACTGAAGACTAGACTGTGGGTATATTTGAAGTCAACAGTTATAGCTGATTGCAACACAGACATTTTGTTTTTAGAAAAATGTATATGGTTTGTGGCACTTTTTTTTTTTTTTTTTTGTTTGTTTTAATTTTTTTACATAAAGTAGTCATCTGTAAGTCTGGGAGCACCTGTACCTCCTTTTAATGAGAACCATGCATTGATAACTCAGTAAGCTAGAGTGATTCCTTATGCTGTAAATGTTTGCTTTTGTTATAAGCTGAAAAGTGTTTTTTTTTATTTTTTTAAATAAGTTTACAGTCTGATAATTTCCCACTGTGCAAAAGTAGTCATAATACAAGGGGATATCAAAAGGTTTGTACCCTTTCCTAGAAATAATAGCCCCAGAAAGGTGAAACTTCACAAGAACTTTAATCCTTTTCTATGTACTCTCCATGTATAGTAACACATTTCTTCCATCTATGGTTCAGTTGTTTTAATGCCTTGATCATAGAAGTCCACACTTTTTGCCTGAAACGATGATTCCACTTCATTGACTTAAGATGAATCAAAGTGCTGTCCACACATTGGTTTCTTCATTTCTCGAAACAAGAAGTCTGATGGTGTTAGGTCAGGAAACAAGTTCTTGACATCTGCAAAGGCATCAGCAATCTTGGAACCCATCATGTGGAGACCTTAGACAGATGGTCATGTAAAATGCTGTGGGCAGATCCATAACTAATTCCCACTACATTTGCGATGAAATGAATTGTCACACGTCTATCATTCAGTACCATCTGTTTAACCTTTACAACTGTCTCACTGTCTGTGGATAGTGATGGCTTTCCATCTTTTGGCCTGTCAAAGACACTTGTATGACTGCACTGGAACTCCTGTTTCCACTTTTTTACAGTGTCATATGATGGACAATTCTGCCCATACACCACTTTCATTTCTTTGTCAATTTCCTGCACTTTCTTGCCCTGCAAATTCAGGAACTTGATCACTGCTTGATACTCTACTTTGTCAGCTGTAGCGTCCTTCCTCAGATTCTGGTGTACGATCACCTATGGGAAGGAAATTTCACGTTAGTTATTGAGGTTATCTAGGTCAGGGTACGAACTTTTTAATACCCCCACATACTTAGATAAATATTCATGTTGCCATTATGGATAACAGTGTTATCCATAACACCCTAAATCATTGCACCCTAAATTTTTACCAGTTGATTTGGAGGGGGGGGGAAAAATGATTTGTTTCTGTCCCATCATTAGCTGCATTATTTATTCACTATATTTGAAATCTTCAAACTATTAATTAGTTGCTCCTCTTCTTAAAAGAGGAAAATTTTACTTATGTAAAACATCTGGAGGATCCCACTCATTATAAATTGCTAGTTTTTAAGCTAATATTTGCTAGTTTTTAAACTTTCTTCCCCACCCTTTCAGTTTTTGTCTACATTCTTTCACCATTTCATCCTTGAACTATGTAATCTCTTTTGTTATAATTCACTAGTTATTTTCACAAATGAATTGTAATTTTTCGCTTAAGAAAAATTCAATCTTAGCATGCTTTTGTAATATTCCGTTTCCTCCCTGCTATTCAAGCTTTTAAGGAACACTTAGATAATGACCAGAAATTTAATTAGTACTCTTATGTCCTACTCGAAGAATTCCAGCACCTGACAGACTTGTTGTGACATCGAATCTGTACCGTCCTGGGTGCTGGTGATGGCCCAACACCCCATTTATGTATCCAGCCTTCTGTGTATACTAACATTAAAAATATATTGCTAGTAAGGTGAAAGCAGTAATTTGCTAAAAGATTTTTCCATATGCAGTGTTTATCTGTGACCAGAAAAGAAGTTTAATAAACACAGACATATAACAAGTGATGAGTAATGTAAAATTGAAATTAATTTTTGTTCTCATTCTTAAAAATTCCTTTTTAATTTTATTTCCAAAGTGAAACTATGAAGTATACATATTTTTTTGTTGTAAAATTTTTGTAAATATTGAATTACCCATAGCAAGTAAGGTGAATTTGAGCTTTGATATTTTGAAGTATCTGAAAGTTGAAATATTTCCTACAAACCGAAAATTGTTTATGCCAAAATATCTTAGAAGAAAATGTTAGTTATCAGTTATTAGCTTTAAAACTTAAATTTCAGTCTGTGTTTTCCTAATTGATGTTTTATAATATGGCATACTAAAACCAACTAACAAAACTTTTTATAGCAAGCAAAAATAAAAGGGGAAAGGAATTAATTTCTTATGTATGTCTTTTGGGCTACTCCAAATATCATTGAAAGATTTTGAGCAGCCCAACTGATGATAGATTTTGTTTATATGTATACGCAGACAACTTTTGTAAAAGGTATGGATTAACACTTTAGACTTTTATAATATTTTAATTGAGTAATGCTACATTGAGGGTGCATAAAGATTATAGACAGGCATCTTAGCTTCCTTTAAGATAAATGATTTTGAGTACACTTTGAGTGCAGATTTAGATACATACTAGCAGAAATTCAGAAAGTGAGCTCAAAAGGAACCACTGAAAATAATTAGGATTTTTACTTCTGAATATTAAATTAAAAAAAAAAAAAAAAAATTCATCTAGGTAAATGGCATTAGAGTATAATTCCAGAAAATTAGAAGTATTTTGTCATTTAAACAAATTTACTAATAAGATTAGAATGGGGATTGAGATATCAACTAAACACAAATTAAACTCCTGGTTATTCCATTTTATTCATAAATAAGCAAAACTATACAAAAAAAAAGCATTAGTTTCTTTTTAAAATGTTAAATGAGAGTATTATTTTTATTAAAATAATCAAAGGACATGTTAATTGAAAGGTAGGAGAATACAGTAAATAATGCATAGAAAAGCAAAAGAATGACTTGATAAATAAAAGCAGTTATTTATATTCAAAAGAATTGTCTGTAATTTTATTATATGCACTATAAGAAATGAGGAAACCCAAAAGGAATGATATTATTCAACTGTGACACTTAATGGTAAGCTTAATCCTATTAATCGACCAATTTTTCTGATGCATGCTCATTTTGAAATGTGAAAACTAATGGGTAATACTATATAACTTTGTTCAAGATACTTCCTCCCTCACCTGTTTTTGTTCCCTTAATGTTTTTGGTATAGTAATTCAAAGGTGTTATTTTTCATTTTCTTCACTCCAAGTGCATCACATATTGTCCTGTCAAAATCACTAAGTTTCCCATTGACTGCTGCCCATGTTGTTTATGTGAAAATATGATTGTTGGCCATTTGAATACAGTTATATTTGAGGCTGCTGATGCTTATTGCTAATAAGATAATCTGATTACATCCTTGATAATTTAAAGTATTGTCCATTTTCAATGCATGACCTACAGCATATATTATATGGCTATAAGTCTGTTTATCTGTTAAATACCATATTTATGCTAGAATATGAGGAGACCTATGATGAATTTTGATAATTGGTTTTAAAAATGTATCTCTGTGTATTATAATGTTTCTTAAAATATCCAAATTTTCAAACTATGTGATTTTTCAGTATTATACTGGTCTCTTCAGAGGCTTCTACATTTACTTCATCTAGGTTTTTTTTAATGATTTTAGCAGCTTTGTCCCTCTTAATTCTGAATGTTATTTTAGGTTTACCACACTGATTTTTATGTGTTTTCCATTATTCCATGCCTTTTCATATGTTAAATTTTATTGAAATTATACCAGGAGCTTTAATAAAAAAAAATAAATAATAATAATAATAAATAGAAATTATTCACTCATTTGAGAAATGAAAATAAAGGATATGTTATTCTCTTGATAGAAATTCATATATGGTATTAAAATAAAATTTCTGTATTTTGTGTTTTTATTTTATTCAGTTATTCTCAATCATATAGATCATGTAACTCATTTGCTTACACATTTAAACTCTTCCAGATCCCACAAAGGCACTGAAAATTCTGAAATCAATCCAGTTTTGTGATAATTCCTTCCTTTGCTCATCCATGGTATTATGCACAATGCATTTTAAAATTTTTGCTCTATGACTTTGCAATATCAGACAGTGGCAATTTGTTATAAATTAAGAACTAGGTTTATTTAACCTTTATTTTCATTTCTCAAATGAGTGAAGCAATGATTCTGACTTTTTATTGTTACTTTCAACTTTAAGGCTAATATTTTGCTGTCACAAACTTATGTTTCACTTTGTGAAAACAAGAAATTAGCTTTAGTGTTTACACACACACACACACACACACACACACACACACACACACACACACACACACACACACACACACCCACTACTTTGTAATGGGGGGGGGGTTGTAAATGATATACAGGAATTTACCTAGCAGGGACAAGAGGTGATTACCCTATTTTATAAGGCAGTGGTTAGGCTGCATCTTGACTACTGTATACAGGTCTGCATGCCTAATTTTACGCAGGATGTGGATCTGTTGGAATGGGTGCAGAGAATGGCAACAAGATTAGTCAGGGGTCCACCTACCAAAAGTGACTTCAGTTTTTAAAACTGCTGTGCTTAGAAACTTGGCACCTGCAAGGAGACCTGATTGAAGTGTGTAAGGCTTTAAATTGATTGAGTAAGCTTCGACAATGCACATCAAGGGATTTAAATTGAAAAAAAAAAAAAGATGGTTGTAGGACTGGACATGTGAAAACTTGCTTTCAGCCAGAGAGTGGTTGATTGTTGAAATAAACTTCCATTTGCAAATGCTATTACTAATAAATAAATAAATGATTGTCATGCTAAACATGTGCATGTACCCCAACCAGTTGATATCTAACACTTCTTACTTGTACAAAAAATAAGTTTTTTACAAATACTAGTATCAGAACCTACGAACAGTTATAAAGAAAGGGATAATTTGACATCCTGTTCTTTATTGATAAATTGTTATTCAATTAATAAACATCAAATTTTTAAGATTTTTTTGTTATGTACAAATAGAGTACAACCCCATAAAATTTAAAGAAAAAAAAACTCATAAGTGCTCTTTGTATCCAAAAATGTTTCTGTTTTATGTAGTTAGGCACACAGGATTTGCACTGATACTGGTCATATAACTCTTCCACCACCATTGCACACCCATCTGTAGCTCTCAGTACCTTTCAAGAATGTCTTAATTTTGGTTTTTCTATGAAAATTTCACAAATAACTGATTAGTATACAAGTGCGAAGCAAACAAGTGATGAAAATGGAAGTTGCTGCCAGAAATAACTAATTGGAACAGAAAAGCCAGTTTAAGCAGGAAGCAAAATAATCAAGATAGCCCTTTGTCTTGTTGGATTCTTGATTGGTATGCTGCTATTTTTTTTGTGTGAAAACCCGCATTGAGTACTGACTTTAAATGTCATTACCATTTTGCAGAGGGCGCCTCCATAGCCAGGTGGGCAGGAGCGGCAGTGTGTAGCACATGCTTCTTGATTAGACCGGGGTTCGAGCCCGTGACCACCAAATAGGGAGGATGCGGAAAGGTCAGGGAATGACCACTGCATATCCCAGGAGCAATATGGCCTTAGTTGCTAATGCTCCTAAAAAAAAAAAAAAAAAAAAAAAAAACCATTTTGCAGAACTGTTTTTCGGATCAACCATCACACACATGCAACTACTGAGTGTACTTGTTTTTTTTTTTTTTTTTCCTCTAAAATTGGGAAAAATATAAGAGCAGGAAAATTGAGGTGTGTGTGTTAATACTATATTGGGTTCGCTACTTAAGTCTAAACCATTTCTTATTATTGCCATGACCATCTTACAGCTTCAGACTTCAAATATGAAAGCAAATGCAGAAGATGCTAATCAAATTAGCTTGTTGTAACCTGGCCAAATATTTGAAGAGATGCAAGACAGAAAACAGAAGTTATGGACCCCATTATTGATATTGTTAGAAAAGTATACTCATAAACTGAAAAGGCTGTTATCCTCTCCCTGTGCTATGCATCTAAACAGAACAATTTTTATATTAACAGAATTTCATTTATTTATTTATTTTTTTTTTTTTTCATATACAGTTGGACCTCTCTTAAGCAAATTTTTCTATTTAGTGAATTTTTTTGATTTCCCCTTGGTCATTACATTGAAAATAGTTTCCATATAACAAACTGATTTCAAGAGAAGACTGAAGTACGCATTGTTCGAGCCTCTGGCCATAGAGCTGAAGCTGTAGGAAGCACAAATTAAAAGCTAAAACATTCGACAATTTAGTGGTGCCTGTAAAACCTATGCAACTGCCTCTCTTGTACCTAGAAGTTGCGCTGGTCAGCCGCTATCTGTGTCCACAGCCATTGGCAGAGATTAAGACATATTCCCGACATTGACTCTCATCAACCTGTTTTCTATTGTAAGTACCCTATTAGAGAATTAGGAGAGAGTGATTTTCCTTTATCTCAGAAATTGGTCTGTTTTGCAGAAATGAGTCATCCACACTTTCACTAAATTTCACCTGTCTCTGTTTATGTGGTAGTTACAAGTGGTCCCTAAATAAGTTTTGTTTTAGCTGCTGTCCATATAATCTTACAATGTCTAAGAGGAAATCCTTGAGTGTAGTGGAAATGCTTAATAGTGTATATCGTGGTGTTAAAAAAAAAAAAAATCTCTTAAATTTGGTATCCCTGCCAGTAGTGTTTCAACCATTCTGAAAAATTGTGTTTCGATTCTCAAAAACTGTTTGAGGAAATGGGACCCAGTTGGAAGCATGCAAAATTATGTGTCAAGATGTAGATGAAGCAGTTTTTAAGTGGATGAAGTTGATTTGAGACCAAAATGTGCCGGTATCAGGACCATTAATAAAAGAAAGGCTCTGTATTATGCATGTTTTCTGGGGAATAAAGCATTCTAAGCCCAGGTAACATTCTGGTTGCCTGGACAAATTTAAAGAGCACCATGGCTTACTCAGAAAAGTTATTTCTGATGAAAGTGGAGTTGCTATTGTAGACCATACCAATTGGAAAGAAACAGTTTTGAAAAAAATTATGGACGACTACGAGCCCAAAGACATTCAATGTTGATGAAACACCTATTTTTTTAAATGTTTTGCCAAACAAGACACTGACTTTTAAAGGTGATAAATATTTTTAGGTGGTAAAAAAAAAATAGTAAGGAGAGAATTAGTCTTGGTTGGTGCAAATATGATGCTGGTAATGAAAAACTGAAGCTTTTGATAATAGGCAAAAGTAAATCCCAATGTTTCAAAGGAGTTGGACAACTACAACAAAAAATCTTGGATGGCAAGTGAAATTTTTGAACAATGGATATAAATTTTGATAATAGAAAAATTGCGTTGATTGTCGACAAATGCCCTGCCCACCTTCACTTGGTAATTTTGAAACTTAAGTGTGAAGCTTGTTTTCTCCCCTCCAAGTACCTCGTCTAAACTGCAGCTAATGAAAAAGGCATTATCAAGAATTTGAAAAGCACATCTGAAAAAAATTATACTGAGAATAGAAACCAACCAACTGATAGATTCTGTTAGAGATTTGCCGATGTGCATATTAGAGTTGGCGAAAGTGGAGTCAAGATGTGATGGAAACAATGATTAAGAATTGTTTCACAAAGGCAGATTTTGTTAAAACGCCAATTAACAGCAATGAGAAGATGAACTACTTTCAAGATATTGAGCGATCTTGGGAAGAACTCCAAACAGGAGGTTTGATCAGTGGAGAATTGTTCCTGAGGAGTTTTTAGGAGTTGACAATGATGTCATAATAGCTGAATATCCGAATGACTCCAACATTTGAGAGTATTCTAAGAACTAGTGACAATGTTGACGATGAGTTGGATGAAAATGTTGGCCTTCCAAACTCGAAATGCTGGCAGTATTTAAAACTTTGCACAAGGCCTTCAGTGCGGAGGAAATGTGCCAGAAAACATTCTTGAGTGTTTAAACAAATGCAAACATTTTTATGAACAATGTACAGTAAAATCTAGTGTACAACAAAAAAAAATAACCAAATATTTTATGAAATAATTCTTAAGTGTACTAATACTTTGTGCGCATCATGTAAGCAGTCATTTCTTAATATATATGTATTAATAAATTAATTGTTTTAAAATATTAGAAAATTTATTCATTCCGACTTGTTTCTGATTTATTTCCCATCTTTTACTATATTTCTGAATTTACTGTATTTTTCATTGTTGAAAAGTTCATATTTCTTTATAACGAGATTTCTGTTTAACGATTTTTTTCAAGCGAACGATCAATTTCATTATATAGAGGTCTGAATGTATATAATTTTAATGACATTGACCGTGCCTTTTTTTTTATTTCACTATACTGAAAGGTTCATTATATACCATACTCGTAGCATTAGACTATATACTTATTGCTCTTCTTTCAGTTTTGTATATTTATATCATTTTATAAAAATGCAGTAAAAAATATAAAATGGCATCCTTAAGATACCAATGTTACAGTTTGATGCTTATTCTTAAAACTTTAACAGGGATTTGACAAATTTGAATCTTTTCAAATGTCAATATGTCATCATATATTTACATGCATCAATAGCAATAAATATGTCCATTGACTGTTAAAATAAATGGAATAACCAGAAGTGTGTCCTACTGGCCACGTTATAATTTTATTAAAAATTTATAACAAAAGTGAGTTAAATATAGTATATAAATGTTTTCATTTTACACTGATTTCTTTAAATGTTTTATTGTCTCACTTAAATCACATTTCGAACTTAAAATGCCTTATTCAAAATTCTCAAAAGTCCAACTACATAGACAGAGGGGCACGGAACTTTTATCTAACTAATACATTCTGAACCTATAAAATCTTCCCACAAGTACAAAGTTAGATATAAAAATTTAATTATAAGCTAAGGCAATACAAATTCTATACAAAAATTAACTTATTATTGCCCCGAACAACAGATTTTTGCAGTTTTTACCATAAACTGGCCTCGCAGATCTGAAAGAATGTTAAAAAGCCTTTTTTAACCTTTTCCAGATTGAGTTTCTTGAACATCTGAGCCCTGAGCAATGAGATTTTTTGCTAGCAGTGAGCTTTGTGGAGTAATTATGAAATTTTGAAAATTCCTAAAAATTAAAATTTTGTATAGAAATGCTTTTAAATATATAGTTTTCATTTTGACTTGGTTTGCCAGTTTATTCTTAAAACTTGGACAAAATATTTGTGAAATGATTTCAAAAATCAGATCACAATTGAAAAATCAAACTTTTTAAAATAAATCATAAATTCTTGGACTGGACTTATTGTTACTTCTCTTTTTTATGTAATTACTGCCTTTGGCGTTTATTTGCATATCACTTGATTCAGTTTCAACTTGATCTGAATTTCAGAGACAGCTTTTTTAAGTTAAAAATCAGACAACAGTGGCTTACAGGTGTATTCTCTTTAGTGAACTGACCAGTCAGGTTGCCTGTCTTTGAATCCTTTTAAAAAGCTCTGTCTGTTTTAAAATCTGTTTTCATGTTGCCATCTGTTACAAATCATGTCTCCAATTACTACTGGAAGAGCTGTATTATTCTTTGAAGTGCTATTTGATCTGTACTTGAAACAGCCGTGAAAATGTGTGCCTATGTGTAAACTGTGGAACACACCCCGAAAAAAGATAGAGTTAGTATCTGAAATTTCCTCCATTTCAGTCTTTACTTCTTTTTCAAATAGTTTTTGATGTAACACTGTCTTTCAGTCCCTTTGTTTCATAAAACATCTGAATATTTATTCCACACTTCCAAAATATTTCTCTCTTCTGCTTTGACTTCATCTTCATTCATTTTACTATTGAGTTTGGACTCTTAAAGCCTTATTGATCATAATCAAACCCCCTCTAAGGTGCCTAGTTGCCAGTATATTTAGTCCACTTATTCGTCTCTCTTCATATGGATGCCCTTTTGTCGAACTGACCAGTCAGGTTGCCTGCCTTTGGATCCTTTTTAAAAAGCTCTGTCTGTTTTAGTTAAACTTTCCATATGCTGTGTGCCAATGTGGCCTCACCATTACTTTATATAATGGGATCATGACTCGCTACCCCTACAAGCAGATGTTTGATAAATCATTGAAAGGACCTTATGAGTCCTAGAATTCCTTCATCCATCTCTAGAGTAACTGTGTCAAAATAGCTAGCCAGGTTAGTGAATCATGATTTTCCCTTAAAAAAAAAAAAAAAAAAAAAAAAAAAATTTCCTTCAGAATTCCATTTCCATCTAAATGTCCCTGTATTTCACTTTTGGTCATTGTCCCCATGATTTGCCCTACCACTGAAGCCACACTTAAAGGTCTATTATTACAACTCACTTTTCTCTTAGAATCACCCTTTATATATTTATTATATGTTACACTTCTCCAATCCAAAAGAATCTCTTTTGAGTTCCAAGAATGTTTCATTGGGGTCATCATCATCAGCCATTTTCAATCCACTGCGGGATGAAGGCCTCTCCAGCAACTTTAGAGTTCCTTCTGTTTTGAGCAATGGCCATCCATTTACTACCCACAAACTCATGAATTTCATCTATCCATCTCGGCCTTTGTCTCCCAGGTTTTCTTCTAGCTCCTCTTGGATACCAATCTGTTATTTTCTTAGTCCATCTGTCATCATGTCTTCGAGCTATGTGTTCTGCCCAAGACCATTTTAGTTCTTTAGTTATGATAAGAATGTCCTTTACTTGAGTTTGCTGCCTAATCCATGTGTTTCTCTTATCTAACAGTCTGATTCCCAATATAATTCGTTCCATTCTTCGTTGTGCAGTTCTCAGCTTCTCTTCCATTCTTTTGGTGAGTGCCCAAGTTTCACTTCCGTAAGTCATGGTGGGGAGTATACATTGGTTCATTATTTTACGTTTCAGACAAACTGGGATATTGCTCTTCAGTATGTGACTATATTTCCTGAATGCTATCCATCCAAAATTTATTCTTCTCTTGACTTCCAGCCATTTATCATTATTACAGCTAATAACTTGTCCCAGATAAGTATATGACTCCACCTTTTCAATTACTGCTCCTTCAATCATTATTTCCCTTTCTGTGGCATACTTGTTCATCATTACTTTTGTTTTATCCATATTCATTTTTAAATCCAAAATCCTTACTAACTGTGCATAACTGATTAAGATTTTTATCTAATTCTTTGGGATTGTGGCTTATGACCACAATGTCATCTGCAAATCGTAAATGGTTTAGGTACTCTCCATTCACATTAATTCCTTTCTGCAACCAGTCTAATCTTCTGAAAGCTTCCTCAAGGGCAGCAGTAAACAGCTTCAGAGATATTGTGTCTCCTTGTCGAACTCTTTTCTCGATTTTAAATTTCCTACTGTCTTTGTCTAGTCTAATAAAGGAGGTAGCATTCTCATATATTTTCTTCAAAATTATAATATGTGGGGTATATATGCATTGTCTTTCCAGTGCCCGAAACATTGCTTTATGCTATATGGAGTCAAATGCCTTTTCATAATCCACAAATGCCAGGCATAATGGTGTTTTATATTCATTTGCTTTCTCCATTAGCTGTGATATTATATGAAGATGATCCATAGTTGAGAATCCTGCCATAAAGCCAGCTTGCTCTTTCGGTTGATTCTCATCAAGTATTGTTTCAAATCTGTTAGTAATGACCCTTGTGAACAACTTGTAGATGTGGGATAACAAGCTGATTGGTCTGTAATTTCCAAGTTCTGATTTATCTCCTTTCTTATGCAGCAAAACTATGATTGCATTATTCCACTGCTTAGGTGTCACACCTTTTCTAATGCACTTTGTGAAGAGCCTTGCCAGTTTTTGTGTTATGTCTCTTCCTCCCAGTTTTATCGACTCTACAGTAACTTCATCTGGGGCTTTCTGATTCTTCATTTTCTTCAACGCCTGTTCTACCTCATCAGGAAGAATATCGGGTATGTTGTATGTGTTGCTAATTTGCGTCAATCTTCTCCACTGCTGGCATCATTCCCTCGCTCCTTGTATAATTGTCTATAGTAGTCTTCTGCTATTTGAATTATGCCTTCTCTGCTGTTCATCGCAATTCTTCAGTTTCAGTATCATTTGTCTTTCTGTATTACTGCTCATGGCTGCTGATTTAAATCCTTTGTTTTCCCTTAATGCTTGTTCTACTTTTCTTGTGTTAAATCTTCGTATGTCCTCTCTGAGTCTCTTTCTATGATGGCTTTGCATAACTCAGTATACTCAATTTTCTCCTTGTCAGTGTTTATCTTGCTCTTCATTTTTTGCCTTCGGTTCATCATAACAAGTGTTTCTTGACTAATTTTTTCTTCTTAGGATTTCTTTTTCCCTATAGGTTTCTTTGGCTTTATCACTTTCAGAAAGTTGTAATATTCCTCGTCGATATCTTGGTCCTGAGAAGTCTGCAGAAGCTCAAACTTGTTCTTAAGTTCCAGTACATACTGCTTTTTCTCCTCTTCTGTTATCTCAAAGACCTTTGTATTATTTACTCAGGTCAGTTTTTTCCTTTCCTTTCCTACATCTATATCAAGTGTACATCTTACCATTCTGTGATCACTTCCAACTTTGTCCTTATTCAGGACAGTAACATCATTAACAATATATCTTCTGTTAGTGAGGACAAAGTCAATTTCATTAGTTGTTAATCCATTTGGACTCTTCCATGTCCATTTTCTGTTCACCCTTTTCTTGAAAAAAGTGTTCATTACTGACAATCCTTGAGATTCTGCAAATTCCACAAGTCTTTCGCCTCTTTCATTTCTTTCACCAATTCCAAAATTTCCTATAGTTCCCCTTTCTGTGCTGTTTTGTCTTTTTCCAACCTTAGCATTGAAGTCCCCCATAATAATAGTATAGTGGGTTTTCTGCTCATCTAGAAGACTGTTTTGGTGTACATTTCTTCAACCTCTTCATCATCGTGGCTTGATGTTGGTGCATAAATAATTATAACCTTTAGCTTGTACCTCTTAGAAATCTTGAGTATTAGTCTTGACACCCTTGGTGATATACTTTTGAATTCCAAAATGTTGTTTTTTAAATATTTATGGACCAGAAAGCCAACTCCACTTTCACTGTTTCCATTGGTGTACAGCAGATTTCCACCACTTGATAAACTTATAAGTGATTCATTTCTTCTTCTTGTTTCAGCCGAACTGATGATATTCCAATTCACATTTTCTAATTCCTTTTCCAGCTCAAATATCCTGTCTTCACCGATGAGTGATCTTACGTTGTAACAGGCCAAGTTCAGTTTCCGTGCATGGCAGCCTGGTCATACCCAGAGATTCTTAGCATCCTCTGCTTCCACTCTGATCCTCTCGCTACCGTAAGAGGGAGAGTGAAAGCTGCTGGGGGCTGAGGGCCATTTGTTTTGTCGTGCTGTCATATGCTGGAGAGTTTGGTCTTTTCCTCTTCACGCTGACCAGGCATCTTGAAGAGAACCATTCTATGCATTCGTTGCCACCTAAGTGACGTAACAGGGCTTACCATCGAGAAGGTGTGCATGAGTGGATTTTAGGGAGGCAGGCCAACCGGACTTCTCCTAAATCTTCTTTAATAGAAAGATATTGGATCCATCAGTGTTTTAGACTTGAGTGTCTGATAACACACAGGATACCTGTTCCCCCTCTAAGCCCCTTTGGGGTCAGGAGAGGTTAACTCATAATTAACCTTAATGGTTCACTGCACTCTTGCCTCCTTCCTCAAAATTACTTTGTATATGACATAAGTCCTCCTTGCCTCTTGTCTACACTGCTTGAAGAACTTCATGCCCACCTATATCATAGCCCCAAATCCCTTTCTATCTCTACAATTTTTAATTCAGTCCTAGGGTATAAAGTATTTGGGATTGTTATTCCCTAAGTGTAATGCCTGTTTTGCTGCAGTAAAATACAGTTTTTACTGTGTTTTGTTTCGGCTACCCAATCACTTTTCTGACCATTCTTGATGCCTGTCCAAGTCATCTTGAAGGAGATCAGCTTGGTACCAATCATTAACCACTCCCCCAATTTTGATACCACACCCTCTACTCTTTCATCAATGTCATTTATGAGAATCAAATGATAATGGTCATAGAACTGATCCTTGGGAGACCACTTCTGATATCAGACCAACATGAAGAGTAATCATAATACTGTACTAATAATTTATCTTCATTAAAGACTGTTCCTAGATATATAAAATTACTTTTTTGTGCACAGCCCAGAAATAATTGTTTTAATTTTTGGTTATTAAGTTAAGTGTGCTCTCTAAATCTACCTCATTTCTCATCTTAACCTAACTTTACTTTTTGTGAAAATAATTTTTTTGAAAAATTGTGTACAACTTTTATCTATATCTGAAATTCTTGAAGATCTTTCAAGACATTATTTAATGGTTTTACATCTTCCACATGTATATAACTTACCTTCCACATGTAACTTATATTCTTTTATCAACCTGCTACCACTTGCACTGATATCTGACAGATTTTTAATTTTTTTTTTTTTTAAATTTGAAAATAAAATAATCTTTTAAAATAAAGTGGGAAATTATCGACCAGTCAGTCTGACTTCAGTGGTAGGGAAAATCATGGAGGCAATGATCAAGGGTTAAATTTCAGTATCATTTGGATAGAATTGAAATTCTCAAGGATACTCAGCATGGTTTTGTAAAGGGATAATCATGTTTAACAAATCCGGTTTGTTATTTTGAAAGGGTCACTCACGAGCTGGATTTAGGGAATAATTTCGACATTTGTTTATTTAGATTTCAGCAAAGCTTTTGACTCAGTCCCTCATGAGCGGTTGCTTTATAAGCTAGAACAGGTTGGAATCACTGGGAAAATCCTTAGATGGATAGCAGGATGCCTTCAGGGCAGGAGGCAGAGGGTTGTGATAAATGGCTATTCCTCAGATTGGGTTGATCTAAGAAGTGGGGTTCCCCAAGGATCAGTATTAGGACCACAGTTGTTTTTAATTTTCATAAACTACATCGATGAAGGGATAGAGGGCGTGATGTCTAAATTTGCAGATGTTAAAATTGGTAGAGTAGTTAATGATCACTGTCAAGCTGAGCTTCTTCAGAGAGACCTAGATAGAATTCAGGAATGGTCAGAAAAATGGTAGATATGCTTTAATCCAACAAAGTGTAAGGTATTACACCTGGGACACAGTAATCCCAAATTAACTTTTCACTTGGTATAGTTTAACTGAGGAAAGGGACTTGGGTGTTATGATACAGTCAGACATGAAATTCTCTGAGCATTGGAAACAGGTTGCAAGGAAGGCCCATGGTGTCCTATCGATGATTTATCGAACTTTTGCAAGTAGAGATAGAGACGTGATAATCCCATTATATAAGGCTTTTGTTAGACCACACTTGGAATACTATGTTCAGGTATGGAGACTGCACCTAAAGAAAGACATCGAGCTTCTTGAAAGGGTGCAAAGACGGGTAACTCGCCTGGTGAGATCGGCAAAAGGGCGTCCTTATGAAGAAAGACTTCGAGTATGTGGGTTGCAGAGTTTGGAAACTAGACACCTTAGAGGGATTTGATTGAGGTGTTTAAGGCTCTGAGAGGCATCAGTAAAATGAATGAGGACGAAATTTTCAAGATTATAAATGATGCTAGAACTAGGGGACATAAATTCAAGTTACGAGGGCGAAATGTTTATATTGGACTGCAGGTAGTTTTATTTTAGCCAGCGAATTATAAATTACTGGAATAAGTTGCCTACGTGGGTGGTAGAGGCTGACAGTTTGGGGAAATTCAAAGGTCATATGGATAGTACCTTTGGGTGAAGGAAGTGCATAGGATGATAGGTTTAATTTCCTTTTCTTTTATTTATTATTTTTTTTATCATTGTTTTATTCAGGGTTTTTTTTTTTTTTTTTGGCTGGTGCAGCATAAGCCATAGGCTTTCTTGCACCATGTGGCCATTACTAATACTAACTATCTTGAATTCATGGAGAATCCATTTTTTTTTTTTTTACTTATTTTGATCCTTCTCTGTATCCATTATAATATATTTGGTGTCAGGGTTTCTGTCTTTTTTCAATAGCTCAGTTTTCCTCCATCTTTTCTTTTCACAAAACATTAGATTTTTGCAAATTTCTGCTTATTTTTTCTAATGAATTGGCTGGCAAGTGTTCTGTGGTAGCCTACATTGCAAAATAGAAACAATGAATAATAGCATTGTTCTCTATTATGTACATTAATTTCATAGTACTTGTGTAGTGTGAAGCTAACAATATTCCTTTGCTGAGATACTAAATAAATAAGATCCAAAATTTCAGAAGTATTCAAGAGTTTCCACGTACTGTAAAATTTTAAAGGATAGCACATTTACCTTGTGCACTGTCAGCAGAGGTATTTGAATTTCAAGTGGCAGAAGCTGTTATCAGATACTTGCAAACAAGTAAGCATAACAACAATGTGCAGTGCTTAGAAAGAAATGCAAAATACTTGTTGTATTTTGTGGTGATGTCATATGTGTAAAATATTTATTTGCATCTTTTGTCTTAGAATGTAATCTTCCTCTGAGTTGTGCTGATTACGAATGCATGTTGTTCAGAATTGTTACCTGTTAGAAAAATAGCAAAAAAAAAGTTGTGGAAGAACAAAAGCAACAGGTGTTTTTAGTGTAGTTGCAGGATAGGAAAGAAGAGCTACTAATGAGTCTTAAAAGTGATCTGTAATGAAGTGCTAAAAGGAAAGACAGATTTAAATTTCAACTGTTGCATGCTGCTGAGGTTAAAAAAAAAAAAAAAAAAAAATTTTTTTTTTGAAGTATGCGTGTAAATATTGATTGGTTCAGATTAAATGTATAACTAGAACGGTAGAAGAGTGGTGAGAAAAGTCATATGAACACTTTTGAGAGTTACCAAACTGAAAAGTACAAGCAATAATGAGTGAGTGGCACTGACTCATTCAAATCCAGTTCATGATCCAAAAGTTTTAAAAGAAGACACATTGAACTTAAGAAACAGAACTGAATTGCAAACGTTTGAAAGAAATCCTAAACAGCCCAAGCAAACTGATAATTCTAGGCATGTTATCCTTACTTTTGTAGAAAGTGTCATGTTTCTCTCTTCTGGCTTGAATAAAGCTTTTTTTCTTTTAAAATATATGCCAACTTTTTAAGATCTGAACATAACTCTTCAATCCAATGTACCTCTCATCCATATACTGAAGAATGTTATGTGCAAATAGTTTTCATGCGTGGCACCTACGTTCCCATTGAAAAAATGTTCTTAAAAATGCCAAGGAAGCACAGATTTCATCAATTGTCAATGCATCATTTTGTCCTCAAGGATAGACAGTGTTTATAATAACCATCCTCCTGCACTGTGTTGGAAAAGGCTGTATGTGAAAAACTTATGGACCTTTTCACTCCATTGCTGATTTAGTCAATATCAGCTGAGGCCAGCAAGTTCCCCCTCAGAATACTTTTTTTTTTTTTCTGTCCTGCAAAACAGATAAACTGACCAGAGATCACATGCAACTTACAGGCATAATACACATGGGTGTATGAATTTGTTCTCTCTGGTAGCCCTGATATGAAAATATTTATTCAGTGAATCATTTTGTTTTCAGACTTAAAATTTTTGTTGATAAACTTCCAGTGTGTTGTCTTGGCATTGTTAAATCAACTAATAGATGTTTTGTATCATCAATTCTGTCACTTTCAGTGTGAGAGCCTAGCAGATGTTATGAAAGCCGAATTGATGTTGACTATTCCTTGGTTGGGTAATTGACAAGTGCACAAAGAAACATTAAATATAATAAATTATTCCAGTATGTTGGGGCAGGATGTTATGTGATTGTTTTCCATTAAGATTACTAACTACTATATTTAATACCACTCATATACCACTTGAAATTAATAATATAGTTTATTAAGCTATTCACCTAAACTACTATATATTAAAGTGACGTTTCAGGCATCTTACTGTTACCTGTCATCAGACCATTCTGCTGACAGACTCCTCTTGCCAATGCTCCCACACATCAGGTTTCTGGGAGCATTGGCAAGAGGAGTATGTCAGCAGCAGCAGCATTTTTAATCATGCAGACTGATCAACTGACCCTACAACACTCGGTTTACAAGCACCATATACATTCTGTTTGACCTTAGTTACCTTCACACTGTTCTTCTCAGTTGACCTTGTTTACTTTACAGTATTTTAGAGAATAGTTAAGAGCAGATGACATTTCTATATATATAAACTAAAGTAGCTTTAAAATGTACAAGAAGATATTTTAGCATAATTAATTGATTCTTCTCTAAATTGACTAGCACGGATCAGAAATAAGTTCTTGATTGAAGTGATATTAGATATTTTCTCTTGATGTGAGAAAAGCACAGTATGTTCTGCTCTGACCTAAATTGTTGGTATTTAACCATATACTTGATGCATTGTTTCCTTCTTGTGGATTTGTAATTTTAACTATGTGTGACGAGCGTTGGGTATCCTCATAGTGTGCTGGTTAAATAGTTGTGCTGAAATAAAAACAGGTATACATCCTTACAACCTATAGTTTCAAGATTGGCATGTGGCAGTCATTGCTTAACTGTTTCTGGAGTATACACATTTTTCAAGGTTTTTTCAAGTAATGTCCATGTATGTACAGATTGTCTTAATCTTCCAATCTCTTATCTGTTTTTCCAAGTAATAGTAGACATTTTATAATATATGCTAACACAAAAATAGCTTAGAAAATTTCGAGGAGATTCCATCTTTTAATCAGTTTCCCAGTTTGGCTTAAAGCCAAATTCTCTGGAATTTGGATCTAGAAGGTGATAAAATTGAATTAGGTGATATATAAATAGATGTAGATATTGTATCAAAAAAAAATTTTTTTTTATTACATCGTGTTTTTAAAAATTCTGATTTGATTTTTGACAATTTCATCTTAATTTTCACAACCCAGCCAAAATGAAAACAGATATCTCACTCCAGCAACTGGCAGAAAACTTGTAAGCCAGGGCCCACACACCTTTGTCAAACTCATTCCCAAAAGGGTTAATCAATACTTAACTATTTCTGTATCAGTGCTTAATATTTTGATATTTGCAACATTGTAAAGTTGGATATTTATAAAACTATTAAAATTATTTTTATTTTTTTGTTATTCATGTTAATATAAATCTTTAACTTTATACTGTAACTAATCCACAATCTGTTTCCCCATTAGTTTATAAAATTTTTACATATTTTTTTAAGAAATAGTTTATTTCTGTAATGTCATTAAGTAATTGTATTGGAGTTATTATTTTCTTAACTTATTAAACAAAAAAGGTGTATCTCAAGATAATAACAGTCACAAACTGTGAACTTTGTACTTTTCGTTTAATGACAATACTACATAACATTAATTACATTAAATTTTTTAAAAAAAATTATACATGCTTTTTAAGTGAGACAATACAAAAATATATAACCTAGTCATTAAATTATGTATGCACATTCATATTTACTTGCTTATTTACTTTCCTGTATTGTTCTGTGTGGCACAAATTACATCAGCAACCCAAACCAAAGCTGGCCCGTTGTCATTGTTGTCTTATGGATATGCCTAGATTACTATAGGGCTTCAAAAGTTACACCCTTATTATAATGGCTGTCTTTGTATTTTTATGTATTTAAAATAATTAAAATGACCTGATTAATGTATACATCCTTTGTACTTCACTATTTTTAATGCTTCCAAGGATTTTTTAAAAGCAGATGCAATTTTAGGTCTGTCTGTAACATACATATTTGTGAGCTCATATAATATTAAAAACTAATTTAAGGATTTCTGTTCTATTTTGTAATGATTATCAAGTAACTAAAAGAAGAAAAACAAAATTCCTTCCAGCAGGACTCATAATTCCAATCTGATGCAGGATAATCAGATTGGCAGGTGCTAGTCCAAGTCCCAGCCTGGTGGGAAGGTTATGTTATTACATTTCTACATTCTTCAGAACCATAGATGAAATATTTAAATCAGTGAGTATCTTGGCATAAACTCAAAATTGGAAAATTTAACTTCATAATATACAAGTCAAGAATTTCATCATTAAAACACTAAGTTGTTGATATTCACTCTTCCCTTTCATCATATCACAAATCTCTTCATCCCATCATTAGTGTATGAAGTGTTAAATCAGTAGCGGAAAATATCTGATAGTCAAAATCTAGTCGGAAATTAATGCCATATTTGCATATGTGATGTACAAGTATTTGGATGTAAAATTAAGGTTTTGTGTATGTTTACAAAACATGTACTAATGAGAAAGTGGTGTTTTTTTAAATATGAAATAGCCACTTGTGTTGGGTATTTATACTTTTAATGAAGTATGTGCTTTTAAACCAAATGAAAGTTCTGAATAAATGCCCTGTGTTTAGTAGCTTATTTAAACCAAAGGCTTTATACTAGCATGTGTGTGTATGTATTGTATAATTAATACATTAAAAAAATTGTTAGTTTTTTTTCATTGTTTAATTACCATATGCTAATTTAGCAAATTGTTACGGATTGTGCCATTCAATTTTTGTTAGCAGTGAGTAATTGATTATATAATTTCTATCTTGCAATAAAGCTGTTTAATTATGAGGGAACATGCTTGGCAATTACTGATGTGATACATTTTCTGTAGTGAATAAATCATTTCAAAAATTTTGTGAGCAGTGTTTCACTAGCTACAGTCATCATCATTAAATATAAGCTGTAAAAACCCAGTTATCCAGCATGATGTTTGCAACAATTGTATTGTTTATTTGCATGGGTGTACCTACATTTTTCTCTGGAACAATTTGTGGGAATTATTGGAAGACATACCCCTTAAATCAGCAAAGAAGAATGTCTCGTGCACAACAGTACACCCGCCTATTTTTTCCGTGATTTTTCTGACATTTTAAATACAATCGCCCAACCTTGCACCCTTGGATTACTCCACGAGGGGTCATATGAAATGTATGGTTTATTCTATCTTATGTAATAGTTTATCTTATGTATTACCACACAAGAAAACTGAAAAATCACATTTTGAAGCTGCTTAAACATTAAGAGTAGATCTGAAATCATACGTGCCAGGGAATTATCGATTTGTTGTTCTGAATAGTGTACTGCATTGAACAAAGGGGTCACTCGAGAAGTTTTAGAAATCTATTTCCAGTTTCTTTTTATTTATTATTATTTTTTTAAAATTTATATCTCAAAAGTAAACTTTTGAGGTGCATGTTTTATAAAAAAAAAATTTTTTCTGATTTTTACCATAGAACAAATGAATTCATTTGTTCTATGCAATTTTGAAACATCCTGTTATTTTATCTTCCAAGTGTCTAATCCCTCTTTAAATCTACATAAACTCTCTAAAATGCTAGATAATAGTAACATGTCCAACAGCTGATTACTCTTTTATTAAAGACAAAGCAAATTTCTTTACATCCCATTTACAACTGGCTTTCCCTAATTTGAATTTGTTGCTTTGTTATCATACTATTAAAAGAAAATATGCATCAATCATTGTAAGTTTTCTAACCTCTTAACTGACATTAAACATCTCAGTCAGATTCTCATGCAGAGTTTCCAAACTTACAGAACTAGCCTTCCCAAGAGTATTAATTTGCATTCACAACTAGTCTTGTTGCCCTTTGTAATCTTTCAGCCAAGGCAATACCTTTCTTTAAAAATGGAGCCTCTTAGACAGAGATCAGATCAAATCACATATTCAAGATTTGCTCTGATCATTGATTTGTATGACAGGATAATTACTTCTTTATGAGAAAAATTCTTGTATATTAGATATTATGCATTCCTTGCAGCCTAAGCATACTTAGGCTGCTAACATGGGCTTACTTACTGTGACTCAGGTTCAGAACTGCATTTAATACAGCAAATTGATACCATCATCAGTATCATTGTTATATCACACCCACTTTTTTTTTTCTTCTACAGCTGGTCTTTCAATCCAATGTAAATAAAAATAAATTTCCACGTATATTCTGGATGGTTGCTGCTGGAAGAGTGCAATGTCATTGTAACTGTTTTATTGCTACTGGGCGCCTCCGTAGCCAGGTGGGCAGGAGCAGCAGTGTGCAGCACACGCTTCTTGATTAGACCGGGGTTTGAGCCTGTGACCACCAAATACGGAGGATACGGAAAGGTCAGGAAATGACCACCGCATATCCCCGGAGCAATATGGCCTTAGTTGCTAATGCTCCTAAAAACCAAATAACAAACAAACATTATTGCTACTGATTTACTAGCACAATAGTTAACAAGATACATATGGGTTTGATCTTGCAATATGCAAATTTGTCTGCATATGTTACGTCAGTACTACAGCCACCCTACTTTAGGATAATCAAGTTGGGAGATAAAAATAAATAAATACTACTGCCCCCTAAATTAAATTCTAATTTTATTTAACAAATAAAATTCCATAATTTTGGATTGAATAGTTCGTTACCTTCAGGATTTCAATTAAATGAAATAAACTTTCAATATAATTTAAAGATGAAATATATTCACATTAGCAACTATTTATATAGCAACTCTTGGAGTGTAGAAAATGTAAAGTTCTGATTTGAGCAAGAAAATACCCCTATCAGGTTAGTCCAACATTTGCATGATTAATAGATATGCTGACATTCCAAATATGCCATGATAATCTTTTGACAGTAATTGGTTTAACCTCCAGATGCTGGCAGTGGTGATCTTGATTTCTCACTCCCTACTCCAACATTTCCAATCTTATGCAGGTTCCACTTACCACATTGACATAAGTAGAAACAGCAGGTATTATTTCTTGATATTTGTGCTAATAAAACCTCAACTGTCCAAATGGTGAAAAAAACAGATACCGAAACAGTTCTCTGTCTTCTGCCATTATGTGAACATTGTAAACTGTTTCATTTGTCAGGCCACTTGTGGCAAGAAATAAGTTTTCTGCAGTAAATAATTGTGCAAAGATTTTGTGATGCTTATACCATTATGCAAATTTAGTGAAGTCGGTTTTACAGAAAATATCTACTTCCATTTGTTGAAACTACAGATTGCATCTTCCAGAAGGTGCTTAATTCCACATCCTGCAATTTGCAGGATCTGTAATTTGGCAGCTGTGAGGATACTGATTGAGGTATGCTTTGAATTGGATTGAGCAAGTTGAATATTGATGGCAAATTCACTCTTGCTCAGACAATACACAAAGGCATAAATTTAAATTGAGGAAGGATGATTGTAGGATAGTTGTGTGGTAATTTGCTTTCAACTAGAGGGTAGTTAATTGTTGGAACAAACCCTCTCTGATTTGCTAAAAGTGGATAGTTTGAATAAATTTAAGTAGAAATTAGACAAATTATTAGAGGGGGGGAGGCGATTGACAGGTAATGTGGAAAGTATTTTTTCTTTTAGCTAGTGCTGTATGACTTGTATCATTTGCCAATATTGTTGTTAATATGCTGTGCTGCTTATAAACTGCCCATTTGTTGCTGTAGCTTGTATCTCAGCTACTATGCTGGCATACTATGTACTTCAACCAAAATAACACAATGTGGGCTTAAATGTGTGCACATGACCTGCTGGTAAGTAAGCATTTCTTTGATTTCTTCCACCATCACTAAAACAAAACAGTAATACATTTTTTAAATACTACTTACAAATAGCATAAAGAAAATGAATCAAGTTTGTCAAAAGTAGAGTAAATAAATTACTACCCAAAAAAGCTTGATATAAAATACTAGGAATAACTGCCAAGAAAAAAAAACCTGAGCATATCTCAACAAAGTGATTTTAACAAGAGTGGGGCAAATTGGGCACATCAAAAGCTAGGAGTGCAAAAGTAAGATTCAAAAATACTGTAATTTTTTCTAACAATTAAGTACTATAGAAACTCTTATCCAACATGATTGGGACCAAGCAGTTGATAGTTAATCAACAAAAAGAAAAAAAAAATTGGGACTTGCATTAGCCATTAACCCCTAGTCACTGATACTGGCAATCTTACAATAATTCTCAGTGTTGTGGAAAGATTTGCTAATGATGCTCTTAAATTATTTGAGCACATGAACTGCAAGAATGTCTTTAAAATAGTTTTGCAAAGTATTTTAATTCTTTGTATAAATTGGTTCCAGATATGTCTTTCTGGTTACCATAGGTATGGAGAATTTCTAAAACCATAATATTGTGCAGCTCATCAATCTTCATTTATCTTTCACATTGTATAGAAATTGGAGGTAATTGTTATTCTTTGTCCTTTAAAAAGGCCTCTGGGGATTGGGAAAGTTCCAACTCATAACTGCAAGGTAACACTCCAAACAATCTATAACTGAAACTTTATCAGAATAACAAAACCAGATCACATTTTGTAACAATAAAAGATAATATACAAATAAAATACACTAGTTGTACAATTAAAAGCAATAAAAAGATGGATAAAAATAAAATATAAAATTACACCTAATGGAATTAAAAGTGATAAAAACAAGTGTAGCTTTCAAAGGCGACTGCCTCTTTTATCAACAATAAGACAACTGTCACGATATATTCTTAAATAACTGCAAGATCACGGCTTGCAGCATGTGTTATCGTAAGAGTATGGAAATCAGAAATGGCTAGGGAGCATGCCAGGCGAAACCGTTCATCCTGTCCAAGAATTAGTTTTGAAGAGGGGGATAACTATGGACTCCCTTGTCTCTATTGATGGTATGTTCTGAAGAACAAATCCACAAGTTCTCTAGCCATTTGCAGTTCCAATATCCTTGTGAATGCTCAACTATGACAGCATAGCCTGGAGAAATTTGGTGGTTCTCCCAGAAATGTTCAGCTACAAATTTCCCATAATTGGCAGTCTTTATTGTGTTGTATGATCTTTGAACCTGCATTTTGTCTTGCCAACATAACATTCCGGGCATCTTTCATCCCTGACAAGACTGCAATCTTTGCCCTGGCAGCTACACACAGCATGTCTGGCATATGTAATATTCAGGAGATCTGCTCTGTTGCGGCTGGGATAGTAGGGAACGTATGTGATGGCAAGAGGTGAGAATGCCCTTCTTCATCCCCTTCCTCAATATATGTTATTCTTTAAGATCAACTCAAACTTATCTTTCAATGATGACTATATTGCCTGAAATGTGGGAAAAATGATTCTAAAATTGCCTTCCTTGTTATTCCAATTTCATCATGTCAGTTTTTTGTGGGGGGGAACAAATCTTAGTGCTTCAACTAAAAGGCATATAAATTTATTTGATCTGTGGTTTTTAAGGTATTCGATTTATTTTGAATGCAAGGAACAGTTTCAGATATATTCAAATTGACCTTTTAGAGGGCTTAGCTTGTAATGTTTACTTGACTCAAAATGTACCAAACAGGCAGCAGATAAATTTGCTTTAATAGTTTTCCAGTCAAAAACTCGTACCTGTAATTTTCTATGTAGAACTTCTATTTTAAAATTTTTTTGTTGATTGATATTGATATTTTTTTCTTCTATTGCTCTTTCAATTTTTGTGCCTCCCATGAACTTTGGTACCCTGTGCCAATTCCACATTAGCTCATTCCTTAAGCTTTATTGAACTAGGGTGTTTTGGCAGCCGTATAAGAAACTATTGGCCCCAGATTTCATTTATTCTCCTCTGCATATCAGATTCATCTTTCTTTCACGGGGTGTGTGTTCTTCATCATCCATAATATCATTTTCAAATCGATGATTTGGTGAAAAATATTGTTAAATCCATTATATGCCTTTCTGCAAATCTTTGGAACCTTCAATTTACGTCTCTAGTGAGTAGCACAGTTGGTATAATCGTGGTCCTCCCACACCGAGTGGAAAAGACAGCTTGAATCACGTCAATTGTGCGAGGAAATTTTACGTGATCTCTCTTTCACAACATGGCTAAGTTAGTCGGTCTCATTTGAGGGTAGCATTGGTGTTTTCCAAAGAAGATAGATTTTTCGTCCAGCAAACAGCAAATGGACTGTGCATTGTATGGATGCATTATGTGCAGAGCAATGTGGCCGAAGTTGCTGATGTGCCTTGAAACCCTTAGAAAAATCTTGGCTTTATCTTAAATCAGCTAATAGGCTATATTCATTATCTTAAAAAATTTTTTTGTTTATACTTTGACAGGTTTGACAAGGTCATGATTTACGGTAAATCATGAATATGATCATTAATAGTATTTATTAGTTGCAGGCTCGAACAACAGTCCACTCAAGGAGCATGTGCTACTGCACTCTCACTACCGACATCTTGTAGTTCAGGGCTTTCGTTAGCATTGTCAATATCAAGTCAAGTTTCTCCAATATTTAGTAAATACTGAACTTGGAATTTCTGTTCCATGATAAGTGCTATATTGTGAAAACATCTTTGATGAATTTATACATTTCTCTAAGATCTATACCCCAGGGGCTCACACCTGGTGAGTATGGGCGTGGCATACCCAGTGTGCTGAGCTAGATATCATCATGCTCTTTCTTGGCGATTCCTTCTGCTTTACTTCTTTCTCACAAGGTAACTCAATTTTTTTTTTTGGCTAGTGCAGCATAAGCCTCAGGCTTCTTTGTACCATATTGCTAATAATGATAATACACTGGTGTGCAAAATTTAAGTACCAGTCAGGTTTTCACCTGTAGCTTCTCATAGGAGTGACCTGGATATGGTGAAAGCATACCAAAGGAACCTCGTGAGGTACACAAATGATGAAGGAAATAACAATGACACAACAACGGAAACAACACGGTACTGAGGGACTTTATTCAAAAATGGCAACATAGCAATGGCTGCCTTGATACAGATGCATCACTGCCAAAGATGGAACAAAAGGAAGAGGTGGTCCTCAGTAGGAGATATGGTCACCCCTAATGTTGATGCAGGTTTTGTACCTCCTGTCCATACTTTGAACAATGATTAGACAGGGGTTCGAGCCCGTCACCACCAAATACGGAGGATGCGGAAAGGTCAGGGAATAACCACCGCATGTCCCAGAGCAATATAGCATTAGTTGCTAATGCTCCTAAAAACCAAAAAACAAACAAACTACTTAGAACAATGTTGTTAAGTTCTTGCAGTAACATCACCCATTCCTCAGTCAGTGTCACCTTCAGCTGGTAAACATTTTCTGGTGGGTGTGGATGTGCCGCTTGGCCTCTCCTAGAGAGTGCCCCATATATGTTCGATGGGATTTAGATTGCGGAACGGGTAGACCAATCCACACTAACAATGTCCTCACTTTCCAAAAGCGTATCGACAGCTGGAGTGTGGCGTTATCACCCATAAACACGAACTCGGGGCCAATGGCACCTTAGAACACGCACATGGGGGAGGATTACCTCACTACAGTACCGTGCACTGGTTACAGTACCGCCTTCCAGTATCTGGAGTTGTGTACGTCCATCCAAGATAACGCCTCCTCAGACGAGAACATCTCGACTGCCATATCGATCCCTTTCAGTGATGTTTGCGGGGTGATACCGTGTGCCAACCTCTCGCCAGATTAGCTGACGTCCAGAATCGCTGCTGAGACTGAATCTACTCTCAGCAGTAAAGAGTACTTTAAATAAAGATTTTGTGGTTGTAACCTTTAGAAATAGTATTCGTCCTTAAGTTTTGCTCACCAATATAATAATTTCTTCTAAATTTGAACTCAAAAACGTTCGTCTGATATTCTAGAACACGTTGATTCATAAAGGATGTCAAAAACGTGACCTTTATGTCCCCTTTGAGTTATTCACAATTGGGATGGGAATGAGCACCATCCAGAAAGAAAAAGCTTTTTCAGGTGTAAGTTTATTTTCTTCGTAGAGTGTTTCTCTACGAAAGCTACAAAGTCATCAAAAAAAAAATAAAATAAATAATAATAAATATAATCTTTGAATAATGTAGAGTCCAACCCATGCTCAGTTTTGTTTGGGGTATTTAGATCCAATGCCAAAGTAAACCGATAAATCAAACCATTTCTCTCGGATTAGTTGGTTTATTGACAGAAAAAATCTGCAAATTGCGAAGCATTAGTGATTGCCCATGCCGTCATTATCTGGATTTTTTTTTCTTTCTTTCTTTCTTTTTTTTTTTTTTGCATTCCGGTTTGACAAGCTCTGCTTTTATTGCCCATTACATTTGTACGTCATGCATTCAGACCTGTTTCGTTCACTTAGTAGAAATTTATTCTACAAAAAGTGCAGCCAGTCGATATCACAGGACAGTGCAGTGTCGAGTCAATTTGGTGTGACATAAGCACTGGGAAATCAAAATTGGGAGTAAGAGTGTGTTATAGGCCTAATGACTCTGATGAGTATAATAAAAAACTGTACAGAGAAATAGAGTGGACCAGTAAATCAAAGAGTCTTATAATGGGGGAATTAAATTTCCCCCATTATAAGACATTATAAGACCGGATATTGACTGGAATTTGTGGGTTGGTCACTCACACACTAGCAAGGCTTTTGAGGATTTATTTGATGATTGTTTTCTATATCATGTTCGGGAAGCAACTAGAGGGAGTAATACTCTTGATCTGATTATCAGTATTGATTACTCATGCATTAAGAATCTGCAGATAAAGGAACCACAAGGTGGCAGTGATCACAGTGTGCTGCAGTGGGATGTACTCACAGATGTTACTACCATCAAGGGTAAAGGGAATGGTTTTTGCTTTTGTAAAGGCGACTACGTTGGTCTGAGACAGTATTTAAATTCTATACGGTGGAAACAACTGATGATGTTACCAACAACAAATTCAAAATGGGAAGCATTCAAAGAATTTATCTTCGAAACTACTAGCCTTTACATACCAACTAGGTATGTAAAGGCATAAATTCAAATTGAGGAAAGACAGATGTAGGATAGACGTGCGGAAATTTGCCTTTAGCCAGTGGGTGGTTGGTTGGTGGAACAGACTGCCATCCCTTGTGGTGGAGGTTGATAGCCTAAATAAGTTTAAGGCTCAGCTGGACAGGTATTTTGAACGAACAGAGGGGTGAAGTGGAAGTGGGTTTTTTTTTTTTTTTTTTTTTTGGCTGATGCTGCATAAGCTTGCTTTCTTGCATCAAATGCCTCTATTAATGCTAATGCTAATGCTAAACTAAGAAATATTGTTAAAGGTTTAGGCCTAAGTGGATGTCAGATGAACTAATGAGACCTGTGGCAGAGAACAAAAATGTATGGGATACATATGAATTAATGGGTGAAATGGAAGCCTACGATAGATATAAGCTGGTCTGTAACCAAGTCACAAAGGAGGTTAGGCAAGCAAATGCAGATTATGAGAAATCTTTGGCAAAGGATGCAAAGAGTTCTTTACGTATGTAAAGAACTCTAGAAGGAAGAGGATGAATCAGATTGGTCCACTTGATATCGATAGTTCAACTGTTAATGATCCTGCTCAGGTGGCTAACAAACTATATGAGTATTTTTCATCTACATTCACACTTGAGAAGTTATTTAGGGAGGGGAATGCCAGAGGTGAACTAAACTCTGGCAGTGAGCTAGATGATTTTGTAATAATTGAGAGGAAAGTGGAGGAGAAACTGTTGACGATAAACATAAGAAAGGCACCTGGGGTGGATGGGATCTATCTAGTTATATTAAAGGAGGCAGCAAAGGAAGTAAGTAAACCCTTAACCATAATCACGAGAGCTTCCTTGGACTCAGTGGAGGTATCCATGGACTAGAGATGAGCAAATGTGACCCCAATTCACAAAGGAGGATTGAAGGCTGACACAAGTAATCATAGACCTGTTAGTTTAACTTCTGTTCCAGTGAAATTAATGGAGGCACTGGTTAAAGAAACACTGCAGGATCATATAGACAAGACCAGTTATAGCTCGGACACAGCATGGGTTTGTTAAGGGGAAGTCTTGCTGACCAATTTTATTGGATATTATGATGTGGTCACAAAGCAACTGGATACTTTGAATAACTTTGATATCATATATTTGGATCTTAGAAAGGCGTCTGATAATGTTGCACATGGAAGACTGCTGAACAAATTGGAGCAGTGTGGTATTGGAGGCAAATTGCTGCTATGGATAAAGCGATGTTTTAGTGGGAGAAGACAGAGAGTAGTAATCAATGGACACTACTCTTCCTGGATTACTGTTATCAGTGAAGTTCACCAGGGTTCAGTGTTGGGTTCACTGTTGTTTCTGTATTTATTAATGATATTGATGATGATAGATCCGGCTTAATGTCTAAGTTTGCAGATGATATGAAGGTTGGCAGGGTTGTTAATGACACTAATGACAGTACACTACTGTAACAGGATCTAGAAAAGTTGAGCAGATGGCCTGAAAGGTGCCAACTGAAGTTTAATATTGACAAATATAAAATACTGCATATGGGAAGGAGTAACCCCAGAGCAATGTATCAACTTTGTGGTACTACACTGACGGCGGTAAAGAACGAAAAGGACCTGAGGGTGAATGTGCAGACTTTTCTTAGCAGTGCAGACAGTCTGCAAGAGTAGCTCACGGTGAATGATATACAGGAATTTTTTTAGCAGGGATTAAGAAGTGATTATCCCCGTGTATAAGGCGATGGTCAGGCCACACCATCAGAACTGTATACAGGTCTGGAGGCCTGATTTAAAGAAGGATGTAGAGCTATTGGAACGATTACATGGAAGGGCAACAAGATTAGTAAATCGAACAAAGGGTTTCTCTTACGAAGAAAGTCTTACGTTTTGCAGATTACAGTGTTTGGAGACTAGGTACCTAGGAGGTGATCTGATTGAGGTGTATAAAGCCTTGAATGGTTTGAGCAGGCTCAGTGCTAATGGGATTCTTCCTCTTGCTCAGAATAATCACCTGAGAGGGCATAAATTCAAATTGAGAAAAGACAGTTGTAGAATAGATGTGCGGAAGTTTGCTTTTAGCCAGCGGGTAGTTGATTGGTGGAACAGACTTTCATCCCTTGTCGTGGAGGTTGATAGCCTAAATAAGTTTAAGGCTGAACTAGACAGGTTTTGGAACGAACGGAGGGGTGAAATGGGAGCGGATTTTTTTTTTTTTTTTTTTGGTTGATGCTGTATAAGCTTGCTTTCTTGCATCGTATGCCTCTACTAATGCTAAAGTAATGGAGAAATCAATTAACCGCCAACTCTTGAAACTATCTAGAAACCTTTCGTCTGATCAACGATCGCTAGTATGGATTCCGTCAATGTCGATCCACTGGTGATATTCTGGCTTATGTTACCCATTTATGGACAAATTAAATGGAAAAGTTCGGTGAAACACAAGCAGTTGCTCTTGACATCTCAAATGCATTCGATTGTGTTTGGCATAAAGGTCTTCTAAACAAGCTTCCATCTTATGGTTTGCCAACTGGTTTTTGTAGTTGGTTATCCAGTTTTCTCTCTGATCGCTCACTGAAGGTGATGGTAGATGGCTCTCTGTCTTCTAACTTTTCGCTAATGCTGGTGTCCCCCAATGTTCAGTTTTTTCTCCCACTGATTTCCTCTTGTATATTAATGACCTTCTTCCATTGACTAGAAATCCTATTCATAGTTTTGCCGATGATAGCACATTGCATTCCACTTTCCATTTTGAGAAACCTTGCCCTGCTCAATCAGCTTCAACTTCTCGAATATTTGCTACCAATCCCTTAAATGCTGATCTCCAGGTAATTCTCCAGTTGGGCAAAGACAACTTAGTTGATTTCAATTCTTCTAAAACTCATCAAACAGGACGTAGTAAACAATACGTAGCGCTCCTAACGTCGACTTACTTTTTCGATTCTCAGTTTCAAGCTGGATGTTTCGCCCATTTATGTATTGTTCCACAGGGTTCTTTCTGTTGTAGTGTGCTTGCCAATCAACGTATTTTTGGATCACTCGGCTACCAGCAAGACCGCACGCTACCATGTGTGTCCAGAAAACCTGGGTTTCATATGAAAATCTAGCAGTTAAATTAGGACAGATATTTTGTGTTCTGAAAACTTACCCAGATGGACGTTGAGTAAGCCTGCAACATCGAAGACCGCACTGTTATTAGGCTCCAAAGCACCGCATTAACTATGGTTCTTTTACAAAACTGATTAAGTGAATTGTGTGTAACTGGAGAGAATAGTCAGGACACAAGAGGGTAAACAAACCAAACAAGGTTTATTAAAATACTAAATTATATAGTAGATTATTAGACAAAATATATCATGATTTGTGTGACACTTGTATAAGACAGATTAGATACAACTAAATAGCAGGTTAAAACATTACTGCTGTTGGTATAACTGGATAATAGTGTTCTTCATGTCGGCTTTTTGCTTGTCAATCTTACAGGTATCAAAATGATTGTTGTTTGTCATAACATACAACTGTCCTAATGCTAGAACACTAGAATATATTAACTTAATAGAAAGTGACAAAAGTCAAAAAACAGACATGTCTAGAAAAAGGTAGAATGTAGAACTTTCTGAAACCACTAGACCATTGGAACTTATAACTTTAACTATATCCTGTTGTTAACGTATGGTTGCATTTGGAAGCGATGCATGCTTTATTTATCGTATTAAAGCTGAGTGAAAGTATATTCTTTTTTTTCCTTTTTTTTTTTTTTTTTTTTTTTTTCATTTATTGAGTAAAGCGGCCTCTAGCCAAAAAAAAATCTGGCAAATCTGCCATACATATAGAAATAGTATAGAACATTATACAATTATTTACAATACAAATTTCACATTACAAATCAACTGTACTGTGCAATGGTCATCTCCTCAGCTACAGAACAACAACCTCGCAAATAGGCTGCAGCAGAAATCGATGAAGAGACACTGTCCACAGATGAACACAAGCATCACATCCTAGAGACTGATCATTACAACGAGCTGGATAAGTATGCTACAACAGAAACCGATGAAGAGACACTTTCACAGTGAGCACAAGCATCACATCCTAGAGATTGGTCATTGCCGGTATCCTCCAAAAGACAAAGAGTTCAACGAGCAGCCATCTACCAGTAGCCAGAGAGCTCAACAGAAGTTACTCATATTAACCAGCAAAACCAAGCTGGAAGAAGGTGTTATTGCAGGATCAAATCCAAGAAAAACAAAAACTTCTTGTCAACTGCGTTGGCAGGAGCAGAAGTGGACACCCACCCATTAAGGAAACAGAGTACCAACATCTTGTTCACCTCTGCAAAGGATTTTCTCTGTTCCTATATAAAAAATAACATACTGTTCCATGTAAAGAAGATGGTACAGTCCACCAAATCATCCATTATTCAACCTTAACTCTTCCAATTGCAAAAGTATATTCCTTCTCACGAAAACTGAATTTGCAAATTTTGAAAGGCAATAAAATTTTCCCTTGTTTTAATAAGTATTAGCTCAATCCCATCCACCAGACGAGTTACATTATCAACATTATTCAGAAAATCCAAACGCAAAACAGCATATTCCAAACAATTAAACACAACATGTTCCCATGTTTCCAGATCAGCCCATGTACAGTTGCATCTTGCTACGTTTCCAAGACTATTTAGTTTAGCAAAAAATGATCAGTGACCTGTTAGTAAGAATGTACAACGTAGATTTGGTACTAACCAGATTGGTTTAATATAATTCATATCATTAACATAAGGGAAAAATTTGAATGTTATTCTACCTTTTTCGGAACAATTCCATCTGTTTTGCCATTTTTGTAAAAGGAGCTCCCAAATCCTTTTCTTTTCTTTTCCCAAGTCATTTAAAGTGTTAATTTCGATGTCCAGCAACTTGGATTTTATAACTCTTCTGAAATAAAAGGATAAGTTTCTAAACATTAACTGCAAATAAGGGCCATTTTTCCAACTAACACTTGCAAAGCTTCTGTGGAAACCGTTCTGCAGGCCATAACGATTTTGAGTATCACAACTCGATGTACAGAACATAGCTTTCTGGTGTTGCTTACTTTGATTGTATGGCCAACCCAGATTGATGCACCATACGTAACAATCGGCAGAAAAATGCAATCATAAATCAAATGGAGTGTTTTCCCCTTTATCCCCCATTCCACCCGCGTTATTCTTGAGATCATTTCAATAAATTTCTTCACTTTCTCTATATAGTTAATATGCGGGATAAAGTTCAAGCCACTAGCAATACATATTTTCAAGTATTTAATCATTAACACCTGCTGTAAAGAAATACCATTCAAGATTACAAGCGGAGGTCTACTAAGAGCCAATTTACCCTTCAACATCATGATTTTTGTTTTGGATGTAGAGATTGTAAACCTATATAAATTACACATTTGCATTATTCTTTCAATAGGCAATCAGGCCTCATTTCAAGATCCTTTATATGACCTTTTTTGTTTATAATAAATGTTGTTATGTGTTATTCGTATGTCGCACTCTCTCTGTCAGTATCTTGAAACACGCCAAGGTAAATAAACAAAGAAAATGGATTTTTGCCGGGTGAAGGGACACTAAGTGATCTTTCCATTACAAAACACAACGCGATCTGAATGCTGCAGAAATCAGGGGCCATTAAAACCCTTGATTACCGAGGGCTCGGATTTTTTGTCCTAACCGATTGAATATCTGAACTAGGATAGACATCACAGGCGACCCCCGAAGAAAAAAGGGGGGGGGGCAACACAATAAAACCATACATATATATTTTTTTCATTGCAGTGCTATCAGTTTTGCACCAGTTATGCCGTTTCCAGTGCAGCTTCCAAGAGATGAATTTGCTTGATTTTGTGTTAGTAGATGCAATACACTTTGAAGAAAGGAAGTAGATCTTTTCATTATTCAAAAACAATCAGTTGCAATTCTTTCGGTCATGAGTTTTATGCCAAGAAACAGTTGCATGCACTTCTTTTTTTTTTTCAATATCACGCTGTCAACGACGCTGTACTTTCCGGCTTACTGCTTCCTTTAATTGCTTTCACAATACTTTTCAAAAAAAAGAAAAAAAAAAAATTAAAGAGAGGGAGAGGTTGTAAAATTATTTCTGATACAGAAAGATACCGAGATTATGTTTGAAACAAAAGGTTCAAAATTCGTTTTGGAAGAAGAAAGAGACCGCACGTGATTCTTTTTTTTGTTATCGGTTACATTAGCAGCTCTACTGTTGCAGTGGATATTCTTCAGCAGTTCTCCGATTACTGTTTCCATCTAATTTAATAATAATAAGTTTCTTTATTAACTTAAAACGAATTTTCTGTTTATACGCCGGAACGACCACACGGTCAGAAGAGTTCACAAGGTAGAGAAAATACAAGAAACAGCACCGTATTCAGCAGTCACGAGCTTGAACGCAGGTCACTCAAGGCACGTGTACTTATGCACCCACAGGGTTCGGTGTTGGGTCCACTGTTGTTTTGTATATTTATCAATGATATTGATGAGGGTATATCAGGCTTAATGTCGAAGTTTTCAGATGATACAAAGGTTGGCAGGGTTGTTAATGACAGTAATGGCAGTGTGCTACTGCAACAGGATCTAGATAATTTGGGCAGATGGGCTAAGAAGTGGCAACTGAAGTTTAACCTTGACAAATGCAAAGTACTGCATATGGGTAGAAGTAACCCCTGAGAAACGTACCAACTGTGTGGTACTACACTTAAGGTGGTAGAAAATGAAAAAGACCTGGGAGTAATTGTGCAGTCAGATATGAAGTTTTCTGAGCAATGCAGACAGGCTGCCAGGGCAGGTCATGAGGTTTTGTCAATGATATATAGGAATTTTGCTAGCAGGGAAAAGGAGGTGATTATCCCACTGTATAAGACAATGGTTAGGCCACGCCTTGAGTACTGCATACAGGTCTGGAGGCCTCATTTTAGGAAGGATGTAGATTTACTTGAGCGTGTACAGAGAAGGGCAACAAGATTGGTGAGGGGGATGAAGGGATCCTCTTATCAAGAGAGGCTTAAGTTCTGCAAATTGCAGTGGCTGGAGACTAGGCACCTGCGCGGTGATCTGATTGAGGTGTATAAGGCCTTGAATGGGTTGAGCACGCTGAATTCTGATGGGATCCTTCCACTTGTTCAGATTACGAACCTAAGGGGGCATAAATTCAAATTAAGAAAGGACAGATCTAGAATAGATGTGCGGAAATTTGCCTTTAGCCAGCGGGTGGTTAATTGCTGGAACAAACTTTCATCTGTCGTTGTGGAAGTTGATAGGTTGAATAAATTTAAGGAGGAACTGGACAGGCATTTGGAGGGAATGGTGTGATTTTTTTTTTTTTTTTTTTGGCTGATGCTGCATAAGCTCATACATTTGCTTTCTTGCATCACATGCCACTACTACTACTACTACTACGCTTGGCCACTCAGCTATGGCGTAACTCAAATTATATACATTCCTGTTTCTGTACACAAATAACCACAGTAGTCTAACAATAAATTGTCTATACAATTGAGCAAATTGTATTATTATTATTATTGTTGCTCTTATATTATTTTCTCCCTGATTGGGGGATTCCACTCCGTGACGAGTATTGCTACTAAGTACACAAGGTGGTTGAATGTCTGGTGTTACTGTTGGTCGAGGAAATAGATTGGACTAACAATGTCCGGTCTGTTATGCGGGATGGTCTTATCCGTTATTATGGCGCGGTCCCATTACAGCTTGTGGGTTCGGACCTCTAGTATTGCCTGGGGTTCGTACTTGTAGTAAGGTACACTTTCTTTGGTCAACTGGTATTTCCTCGCTAGCTTCT
The DNA here is from genome assembly GCF_048544385.1 of Mastigoproctus giganteus. Lineage (NCBI taxonomy): Eukaryota > Metazoa > Arthropoda > Arachnida > Uropygi > Thelyphonidae > Mastigoproctus > Mastigoproctus giganteus. The sequence continues at coordinate 84,349,998 of NC_143585.1, forward strand.
GATGTATTATCCTGACTACCTGGTCGTGTCTATGAGTGTATTCAGTCTAGGTGATCACCTTGCAACCCTCGGTGATGCGTTAGATCGTTTCTGAGGCCAGGTTGCATTGTCGACATGTGTCATTTGACATTCCGGGCTCCTTTTCGATGTATTTTCTATAGTTTGTATTATTGATTACCTATACTACATTGATGGCCAGCATAAATCCTTCAGTCACGGGGAAGAGCGTCCCGCTTATTATTGCTGCTCTTATAATATAAGAGCAGCAATAATAATAATTATAATAATTATTGTTGCCCTTATATTATTTCTCCCTGATTGGGGGAATCCACCTCGTGACGGGTATTGCTACCAAGTACACACGGTGGTTGTTCTTATGTCTGATGTTAATGTTGGTCGAGGAACTCTCTGACAATCCTACAGGTATTCAGGATTGCGACTTTCTGGAGGTCCTTGTAGGTGTTCTCTGGGAGACCTAATGCTGCTAGGCTGTTATGTAGGGTCTTTGGTACCATACCTGTGGTTGACACAATAATCGGGAGATGGTCGTAACTTCTTGCATATGCCACATCTCCTTGACCTCATGTCTCAGTTTCGTGTACTTCCTAATTTTTTCCTCATGGGTTTTCTGGACATTGCTAGTGTTGGGCACTGCTATGTCAATCAGGTAGGTAGCCCTTTCCATCTTGTCCACAAGGGTTATGTCCCGTCTGTTGTGCGGAATGGTCTTATCCGTTATTATGGCGCGGTCCCAGTACAGCTTGTGGGTTCGGGTTTCTAGTATTGCCTGGGGTTCGTACTTGTAGTATGGTACACTTTCTTTGGTCAACTGGTATTTCCTCGCTAGCTATGTATTTTCCTGGCTACCTGGTCGTGTCTATATGTGTACTCACTCTGGGTGATCACCTTGCACCCCGCGGTGATGTGTTGTATTGTTTCTGAGGTTGTTGTTGTTATTTGGTTTATAGGAGCATTAGCAACTAAGGCCATATTGCGCTGGGGATATGCTGTGGTCATTTCTTGACCGCTCCGCATCCTCCGTATTTGGTGGTTACGGGCTCGAACCCGGTCTAATCAAGAAGTGTGTGCTACGCACTGCTGCTCCTGCCCACCTGGCTACGGAGGCGCCGTTTCTGAGGCCAGGTGCTATCGTCGACATGTGTCATCTGACATTCTAGGCTCCTTTGCGATGTATTTTCTATAGTTTCTGGTGTTGATAACCTAGTCTTGGATGGCCAGCTTGAATCCTTCAGTCTCAGGGAAGAGCGTCTCGCTTGTGAGCCATGCATTAGAAGCAATGTTATCGATGTGGTCTTGATGGAGGTCATTGTACTGTCTGCTCCACAATGTCTTCTTTGCCCATCTTTCTAACTTCGTTTCTTGTACAATCTCGGCGGGAGGGGTTCCTTGCTTGGGTTCAGTGGGTTCTTCCTTCCATCTTTGAGGTTATATCCGTACTTGCTACTGTTTAGCATGGTTATTATTATTATTATTGTTGCTGTTATATTATATCTCCCTGATTGGGAACAATTATTATTAGCTATATGGTACAAGGAAGCCTGAGGCTTATGCTGCACCAAATTACCTTGAGAGAGACAATGACTGAGAGAGAGAGAGAGAGAGAGAGAGAGAGAGAGAGAGAGAGAGAGAGAGAGAGAGAGAGAGAGAGAGAGAGAGAGAGAGAGAGATCATGAAGAAAGATAAGAATGTTGACATCCAGTTCAGGACCCTGGTGTACCAAGACCATACTCACCGGATGTGAGCCCCTGGGGCTCATTAAATAAATAAATTTTCTGTTTATACTCCGGGACGATCAAACGGTCGAAGGACTTCACAAGATAGAGAGAATACAAGAAACAACACCGTATTTAAAAAAAAATGTTCTTGTTTATAGTCCGGCATGACCACCAGGTCCGTGGAGTTTACAATAAATCAATCAATACAAATGTTAATCGTATTTAGTAGTCACAGGTTTGAACACCGGTCCACTCAAAGAGCATGTAGTAGTAGTAGTAGTAGTAGTAGTAGTAGCATGTGATGCAAGAAAGCAAATGTATGAGCTTATGCAGCATTAGCCAAAAAAAAAAAAAAAAATCACACCATTCCCTCCAAATGCCTGTCCAGTTCCTCCTTACATTTATTCAACCTATCAACTTCCACAACGACAGATGGAAGTTTGTTCCAGCAATTAACCACCCGCTGGCTAAAGGCAAATTTCCGCACATCTATTCTACATCTGTCTTTTCGTAATTTGAATTTATGCCCCCTTAGGTTCGTAATCTGAACAAGTGGAAGGATCCCATCAGAATTCAGCGTGCTCAACCCATTCAAGGCCTTATACAGCTCAATCAGATCACCGCGCAGGTGCCTAGTCTCCAGCCACTGCAATTTGCAGAACTTAAGCCTCTCTTGGTAAGAGGATCCCTTCATTCCCCTCACCAATCTTGTTGCCCTTCTCTGTACACGCTCAAGCAAATCTACATCCTTCCTAAAATGAGGCCTCCAGACCTGTACGGAGTACTAAAGGCGTGGCCTGACCATTGCCTTATACAGAGGGATAATCACCTCCTTTTCTCTGCTAGCAAAATTCCAATATATCATTGACAAAACCCCATGACCTGCCCTGGCAGCCTGTCTGCATTGCTCAGAAAACTTCATATCTGACTGCACAATTAAGGTCTTTTTCATTTTCTACCACCTTAAGTGTAATACCACACAGTTGGTACGTTTCTCTGGGGTTACTTATACCCATATGCAGTACTTTGCATTTGTCAAGGTTAAACTTCAGTTGCCACTTCTTAGCCCATCTGCCCAAATTATCTAGATCCTGTTGCAGTAGCACGCTGCCATTACAGTCATTAACAACCCTGCCAACCTTTGTATCATCTGCAAACTTCGACATTAAGCCTGATATACCTTCATCAATATCATTGATAAATATGTGCTACTGCACTCGCGCTATTGACCCTTCGGCTACGTTCTTGGGCTTGAACCCCGGTCATTCAAGGCAGGTGTACTTATGCACCTGCATGCCTGACCACTCAGCTACGGCCACCGTCTAGCAACAGTCCACGAATGCACTGCGGATCGCCGCAGAATCGTTTCCGACTGCGTAGCAGTCGAGGTGCGCCAACTCCGATATTCATTAACTAATGAAACAGTACTAAAATATAAGTAATATTTAATCTTTCTGATTCTTCTCATCATTACATAATAGTAATATCAGGAGTTCATCCCAATTTGGAAACATTTCTTTTCAAATTTCAATACAACATTTTGCCTTTATTTCTTTGTTGGAGCAGTCTTTTAATGACGTGTTCTGCAAGGCTAGCCTCCTTTTCACCTCACAGATAAACTTCTTTGTCAAGCATCGTCTTCCCCAAAGTATAATAAAGAAATGAATTAAGACCAACCACCTCATGCACCGGGAGAATTTCCTCCAAGGCAATACTAACGCCAAGCCATTCATTTTTGTTCTCTGTCTTTAGTCTTGTAAGTTCATCTGATATTAATTTTTTTTTTTTATGTGAAAACCCCAAACAAGAAATGTATTAGAACCTATAATACTTAGTAGTTCCATTGTAGGGCGGATTTGAAATTTGAAATGAGTAGCTGTGTAGAATGAAAGTAATGCAGTAAGAAAGAGAGAGAGAGAGAAAATCCAATTTTTTAGATGCAAAGGAAGCAATATTTGTGATGTGTCTATGCCCAGAGAGATTAGAAGTCAGAATAATCCCTAACACAGATATGTGATCTTGTCTAGAAATCCGATGGTCGTTCAATTTGCCCGCTGAATGTCGCTTAAGTTTGTCGAATCACTGTAAATATTATACAATACTGGCAAATGTTGTGTTTGATTTCTAATGTGAGTAATTTTTCCCCTGTGTTTTGCAAATTTAAGTTCACCTGGATTATTTATTGTCGTCATTTTTGTTTCTGTTTTTAATGCGAAGAAAGAAGTTGACGAATTGAATGTGTAGTGGTTTCCTGTTTTTACATTTGTTAAAATGAGAGTAAAAAAATTGCTTATAAAAGTGCAGCGAAATGGATGCATAACCAGAAAAAAAATAAACAGATGTTAAACATTGTTTATTTATCTCGTGTAATGTACAGTACTGTACAGTATTTGGTTTCTATCTAGTTTTTTTTTATTTTTTATTTATCGTTTATTTTGTAGATGATTCTTTTAGTTGTTAATCTTTCTTTTAAAAGATGATTCTTTTAGTTAAAAAGTTTTCTTTGATATTTTTGATATTTAGATTACATTCGGTGTTATTCTTTCTACCTTTGACTTCAACTGGTATATAGATTCTTGCATTATATTATATCTCTAACCTTTTCGTCTTCCCTTCCTCCTCCTCGTGAATTTTGTTTCTTGGTTGCAAGCCAAGCTATATTCACGTTCCTCTTTCTTTTTTAGAGTGTCAGTCAGCTTAGCAGTATTTCTAGTCAGTAAAACAGTGGTGCAAGTTACTACTTGGTTTTGTGCTTACGTCTTTCTGTTCACCCAGCCAGTCCAGTAAAAGAATGGTTGTCCACTTCTCAAACTCACAATCATCATAGTTGAAAGTTTGTGCAAAGTTTTTACAGCCAACTGCCCACTTTATGACAGTCTGCCTCCTCCTTTTTAGTCTTTGGACCAGTTGTAGTAACAACTCTGTAATCTAAGGTATTTCTTGAGCAGCATGATTCATAGGTAAACTGTGTTGTTTGAAGATGATAAAGCAGTCAAAATCTATATTGGTATTATTTTTATTTACGAATTGGGACTTGTTGAACAAGTTCTTGTGACCAAAGTGATCTTTTGTGATGGTGATGTTGCAGAGACAATTGTCACTGAAGAAGCAGGAAAATACCACAAAACTTTTGACCACATTATGTACATATTTCGAATTCAGAAATAAACATAATAATACCAACATAGGTTTTGAGTGCTTTATTATCATCAAACAACTGGTTAAGTTCTTACCACAGTTACATACAAAACATATTCCAGAACCAAGTTAGCCCCTCATAACTCTTCTAAGGCGCATTATAGCCAAAGCAGCTTATGCGCCATAAAACCCCCACAACAACAACAACAACAACATAACTCTTCTAACTCAGCATTAAGCAAAGAACATTTTCATACCCATGCTTTTCATTATACTATGATGTTTGTCATATTTGCGATTGTGATAAAGAGAAAGGGTAATCCACTTGAACATCTATCATTTAATATAAAATAAAAGTTTTTCTCAGATATTGGCTTATTGTATATGTATATTTTTTTGGGGGAATTCTATGGAGTCCAGTTGATATTCCTTCATAAAGGGAATTTTTAAGGATAGTTGCAAAGAGCTTCAGTGTCTGAACACATTAGTGGTAAGCTGCAAAGAACTGCTGTGTCTAAGCACATTATTTATAAATACTTATACAGAGTTTGTTGGGAATCTGTTGGAACCAGACACATTTGTTTCCATAAATTAGTAAACGATACTACTCCCAGTATCACTTCAGCTGTACAAGTATGGTGTTTCATGACTGATAACATATTATTTTTAAATTTATGGAGCAGTGACACTTAATCAATGGTTATAACTTATTTATCACATCAGGATTTAATATTTTTTAATGCACTGTTTGAATGTGCAAGTATTACTAACAAAGTCATTTACTGTTTATTCTGTCATATAAGTCAACCTCTGAAGCTAAACAAATCTGAAATTTGGGAGTCAACTTATACACCAAGTATAAAATCCTAAGTTTAAAATACAGGCGCATGCTTAGGTTCAGAAAGACATGAACCATTACTAAAATATATTTAAATTTATTACATATTAGAATGTTTTACATATTAGAACATTTGATTGGATACTATGATGTAGTCACAATTGAACTGCATGCAAAGAATAATTTTGATGTCATATATTTGGATCTTAGAAAGGCTTTTGATACTGTTGCACATGGAAGACTGCTGCACAAATTGGAGCAGTGTGGCATTGGAAGCAAATTGCTGCTATGGATAAAGGGATGGTTGAGTGGGAGAAGACAGAGTAATAATCAATGGACTCTGCTCTTCGTGAATTAATGTTATCAGTGAAGTCCACCAGGGTTCAGTGTTGGGTCCATTGTTGTTTTCTGTATTTATTAATGATATTGATGATGATATATCAGGCTTAATGTCTAAGTTTGCAGATGATATGAAGGTTGGCAGGGTTGTTAATGACTACAGTACTGTAACAGGATCTAGAAAAGTTGAGCAGATGGGCTGAGAGCTGGCAACTGAAGTTTAACATTGACAAATGTAAAGTACTGCATATGGGAAGCAGTAACCCCAGAGTACTGTATCAACAGTGTGGTACTACACTGTCGGCGGTAAAGAACAAAAAGGACCTGGGGTGATTGTGCAGACTTTTTCTGCGCAGTGCAGATGGTCTGCAAGAGTAGCTCATGGTGTTTTGTCAATGATATACAGGAATTTTTTTTTTTGCAGGGATAAGGAGGTGATTATCCCCTTTTATGAGGCAATGGTCAGGCCACCCCTTGAGTATTGTATACAGGTCTGGAGGCCTCATTTTAAGAAGTATGTAGAGCTGCTAGAATGAGTACAGAGAAGGGCAACAAGATTAGTGAATGGAACAAAGGGTTACTCTTATGAAGAAAGGCTTAAATTTTGCAAATTACAATGTCCGGAGACTAGGCACCTGCAAGGTGATATAATTGAGGTGTATAAGACCCTGAATGGTTTGAGCATGCTCAATGCTGATGGGATTCTTCTTCTTGCTGAGAATAATCGCACTAGAGTGCATAAATTCAAATTGAGGAAAGACAGATGTGTGAAAGTTTGCCTTTAGCCAGCGGGTGGTCGATTGCTGGAAAAAACTTCCATCTGCCATAGAAGTTAGCTTAAATAGATTCAAGGCAGAAGTAGACAAGCATTTGGAGCAAGTGGATGGGTGAAATAAGAAGGGTTTGGCTGCTGCTGCTGTATAAGCTTGCTTTCTTGCATCATATGCCTTTACTAACGCTAATGTTTGCTAGACTTAAAAAAAAAAAAAAAAAAAAAAAAAAAGCTCTGTAAATGCCAAATTTAGGAATTATATTGCATTATATTGTTTTCTACAGCAGCATGTTAGAGAGAGAGAGAGGCAACAAGAGGGAGTAACACTCTTGATCTGATTATCAGCAGTGATTATTTATGCATTAAAAATTTACAGATAAAGGAACCATTAGGTAGTAGTGATCACAGTGTACTGATGTGGGATAAGGATGTAACTACCCTCAGGGGTAAAGGGAAGGATTTTTGTAAAGGTGACTACAGTGATTTCAGAAATTTTTTAGGTTCTGTACAATGCGACCAAGTGATGATGTTACCAACAGCAAATTCTAAATGGGAAGCATTCAAGGAAGTAATTTTTGAAGCTACCAGGCTTTTTGTTCCAACTAAGAAATACTGCTCTAGGTCCAGGTCCAAATGGATGTAAGATGAACTAATGAGATTCATGGCAGAGAAGAAAAATGCATGAGATGCACATAAATTGTCAGGCGACACAGAAGCCTATGGTAGATACAAGCTAATCTGTAATCAAGTAACAAAGGAGGTTAGGCAAGCGAAGTCTGATTATGAAAAATCTTTGGCCAAGAATGCAGAGAAAAACAGCAAAGACTTCTTTACTATATAAACTCCAAAAGGAAGGGGATGAATCAGATTGGTCCACTTGATATCAATGGTTTGACTATAGATGGTCATTCTCGGATAGCTGCTGAACTGAATGAGTATTTTGCATCCACGTTCACACGTGAGGAGTTATTGAAGGAGGAGAGGGCCAGATGTTTATCAAACTCTAACAGGGAGTTAAATGATTTTGTAATAACTGAGAGCAAAGTGGAGGAGAAATTGTTGAAGTTAAACATAAGAAAGGCACCTGGGGTGGATGAGATCTATCCAGTTATATTAAAGGAGGCAGCAAAGGAAGTAAGCAAATCCTTAGCCAGCATCCTTGGACTCGAGGAAAGTCCTCACAGACTGGAGATGTGCAAATGTATCTCCAATTCACAAAGAGGGATCAAAGGGTAACACGAGTAATTACAGACTTGTTAGTTTGACTTCTGTTCCAGGGAAAATAATGGAGCCACTGGTTAAAGAAGCATTGGAGGATCGTCTAGACAAGACAGCAATAATAATTCAGACACAGCATGGGTTTGTCAAGGGGAAGTCTTCTCTGACAAATTTGATTGGATACTATGATTTGTCACAAAGGAACTGGATGCAAAAAATAATTTTGATATCATATGCTTGGATTTCAGGAAAGCTTTTGATACTGTTGCACATGGAAGACTACTGTAGTGTTCGTATTTGTGAAATTAATGTAAACAATTCTTTTTTTGTGTTTACAATGTAAAAAGAATGTAACTGCAAATTTTGTTCTGATTAATTCACTTTTTGTAATTTTATATTACCTGAAAGATCCTATAAAATGTTGATAGCTTACATAAGTTCAAAGAAGAACTAGACAAACTATTAGAGGGAATGGATAGGTGAATGGGAGGTTTTTTTTTTTTTTTTTTTGTTTTGTGTTGTATAAGCTTGCTTTCTTGCCTCATATTCCACTGCTAATGCTATAAAATCATGAAAAGTGAATTAATGAGAAGGGCTTCAATCTGCCAGCCATATGTGTTCATACGGTAGAAAGCCAGTTGAAAGTTAGCTTTGACTAGAGGCCTTTCTTTGTTATCACTGTTCATGAAATTGTCATGAGTGACTGTTGATTGACGGGCCTGCAGATTTTTGAGACTGCAGCTTTGTACAGTGGAAACACTGTATAAACTGCTTTTATTCACAACCCACTTAAGTTATAGTTTTTCATAACTACTTAGAGTTAATATAAATAATTAGTATTTGTTTCATAGCAAAAAATGTAACTGTGCATCTATATGATTTAATTAAGTAATGCTAATTAATATTAAGGATTAAATATTTTCCCCTTTTTAAACTTAAAAAATTAAAGAATATTTAATTCTATTAATTTTGAATTAAAAGCATTCTTAAAATCTTGTGAATTAAAAGCATTCTTAAAATCTTGTGAATTAAAATCATTCATAAAATTTATTTCATTTATTTTTATGTAGATATTTTAGAATGGATGTCACAAATAGACCAGTCTCTGAGATCTTGAAACACAGAGATGTTGAAGAACCAAAAAAACATAGTCGAGAAGATTGGCGTAAGGCAAAAGAATTAGAAGAAGCTAGAAAGGCAGGTACTGCCCCTGCTGCAGTAGATGAAGAAGGAAAGTAAGTAAATCTATTATTTAGTTATCGACTCATTATAAACTTTAATTCTAGAGGATATATAAGTTACTGATTATTCCTGCTAGTTTTTATTTGAATTTGCAAGCAGGTAAACAAAAAGATTTGAAACTGGTTATTTCAGCAAATTTTCATATTAGTTTTCAAGTGTGTGTGCACCAATCTATTATATGTTATCAAAACCATTCTTGAATATGTTTGTTCATGATATTTGGCTTTGAATTTTATATCTACAAAGATAAATCATACCTCACTCAGTCTCAATCAGGAATCAGGTTTATGATATACCAAAATTTAATAATTTAATTTTTAAAGACAAAATTAAGTAATTGATGAATTTGTGCAAATGACCAATTTACATTGTAAATTAGGATATTATAAGCAAAACTATAACAAATGAATTGGTAGTGTAATTGATAAAAGAGTTTTATGTGCACTTTTATTACCTTGTGTGATCATGTATGTAGAACAAAATTCAGATTTAGGTAGTTCTTAATTTTAATTTTATTTAAAAATTCATATAATTTTTTTTTCTTAATAACACTAAAAAATGTTAATGTCAAACAATGTTTAATACTAAACCCTCAAATTAAGAAATTACATTTTCTTACTACAAAATTGTATTTTCTTTTTGTGATAACTTTAGCCTACTTTATACAAATAGCAAATCATGTCATAGAACTATCTCTCTAGTACTTTACAAGTTACTTAGGCTGTAAGTACATTTCCAGTAAACCAAGAAAATGTCAAATGACTTTTTTTGGTTAATTTCAAAAACATCAACTACAAAATGATTTTGCAGTTAATGTTGTTTGACACTAAACCCTCAAATTGTTTTGACAGAAAAATTGAATGAATTTATAAAAATAAAAAATATGTCACCAAGAAGGGAATTTACTGATTGTTAAACTGAATGTTAAACTGGAACTGTATTTTTGACCTTTGTATTACTCATTTTAACTTGGTAATAAATATTTTTTAAAATTTGACTTTCAAGATATTTAGGAATGTGTGTTGGTAAATGTTAGGAGTTATTATTATAGCTATAAGTTTAGTATTCCTTTTAAAAAAATTTGTGTACAAGGTGTACTTTAAATCTTACCCATTGCCACACCAGGTTATGCCAGCTTGTAATAGTAAGATTTGATGGTTTGTTATAATCATAATTAGGTGGTAGATGACTTTCATCAACCGGTGAAATACCACCACTTTGCTTATTGGAGGCTTGAAGTGGTGAAACCCATGTTTAGTCTCTAGAGCAAAGTTTCCGGCACCCCCTCCCCCTCCCCCCATACTTCTCCTTCAACCCATGCACGGTACTAAGTACTATAGGTTTTGATACCTTTCGTGTTTGGGGTTTTCATAGGGAAAAAAAAAAAAAAAAAAAAGTATACCTGATTTATCTCTGGATTAATGAAGTGCATTCCTAAATGTTTAGTAGCCACTTATCATAAATAAGCACAATGCAGCAAAAAAAGTAATGAGAATGAATTCAAATAAGACAAAATAGTCCTCAGACAAATATACTTGTTACAACATTCATATACTTCTGAAAGGCTTGGAAAACACATTTGCTGTGATGATATTTAGTTTTGCTGTTATGTTCTGCTGAATGTCATAAACAATATCAAATCAGCATCGTTTCATTTTCAACTTGGGTAACAAAAAAAAAAGTCTACTAGAGCGAAGTCATAGGAATAAGACGGGTGGTTGAACACTGCAACCTGTTTGTGAACCAGAAACATCTGCACATTGATCACTGTATTGAAATTAAGATTGTCATACAACAGCCCACCAACCAGATTGTTCCAAATCTGGCTGCACATGCATTGTTTTCATCAACAAAAGTTTGTTTGTTTGTTTGTTTTGTTATTTGGTTTTTAGGAGCATTGGCAACTAAGGCCATATTGCTCTGGGAATATGTGGTAGTCAATTCCCTGACCTTTCCGCATCTTCCGTATTTGGTGGTGATGGGCTCGAACCCCGGTCTAATCAAGAAGCGTGTGCTGTGCACTGCTGCTCCTTCCCACCTGGCTATGGAGTCGCCCTCAACAAAAGTTTTGATACTTCTCAGTAGTAATTGTTTGTAACAGTTGTTTCTTTTGGAACAAATTCGTTATGGATCATCCCTTTTGTGATCAAAGAACGATTAGCATGGTTGTGTTTTGCAATTTCTCTAAACAAACTTTTTTTAGTCTTAGTTGAGCTTTGTGATTGCCATTGTGCACTTTGTGTTTTTGTCTCAGGATCATACTGGAAGCACTTACTCTTGTCCTCTGTAGTAATGCTGTTTAGGAAACCAGGTTCACTATCAGCTGTTTGAACAAAATCTTTGCAATCATCTGAGTTTTTCTTCATCAAGTGGAACAACCTATTGCAAATATTTCCCAAGGCTGGTAAATATTTCCCAAGACTGGTAATTATGGACCTTATTGATTCCTTATTCACATTTAACTTGCTATTATTCTCAGTGTTAATCGGCAGTCGCTTGCTAGTAAATTGTTTACTTTGTCCACCAATTTGGGACTACAGGTTGTTTTTGGTCATCCACTTCAAGGATCATCTGTTACATTCTCTCTCTGCCCTCTTTAAAATACTTAAATTATCATGATGTTTGTGCTCAGGCCAGAGCTTCATCCCCATAAGCTGTTTGTAAGATTTTGAGTGTGTGTGTGTGTGTCGGTGAGACTTTTCTTCAGATTTACACAAAACTTGACATTGATCCATTGTTCCATTCTTTGGTTTCTGATGGTGACATTAGACATGATGCACAAAGAACATCTGTACAAAAAGCAGCTTAAAGCAACTAGTTCATTTTATTCTTGTCTAGCATCCTCTCCTGCAGTGATACTCGTGTTGATATATGTATATTTTTAATTTCAATCTCGTTACTTTTATTTACCACACTGTGTATGCATATAAGATGTTTCATTCTTATTTTCTTATAGAAAAACTGGTTATTTAAAATTTAATACATTCACTGCCACCTGCAATCTCTGTCCTTAATACACTGAGTTCAACAATCATGTGCTTGAGTCTCTTCTAGATGGGTAGTGCACAGACTTTTTTTGGCCTTCTTACTATGGCTGAATTAGTCAGCCTGTGGTGATGATTGCTTGACAAAAATATCTGCCTTTTTGTATGCAAAATTAGAAGAAAATGTTCTTAAAGCCAGGTGACTTTTCATAACCCTCTGATGCTTATATTTGTGAAGCAGCAGTGAACGTGTTATACTTTAAAGATAATGAATTCTTCATATTTTTACAGTTAGCAATGCCAACGTTTTTGATAACACAAAACAAGCCATCATGTTTATCTTAGTAATAGTAATCGTGGCATGTGATGCAAGAAAGCAAGTTTATGAGCGTATGTAGCATCAGCCAAAAAAAAAAAAAAAAAATTTTTTTTTACACAACCATTCCTCTAAATGTTTGTCCAATTCCTCCTTAAGTTTATTTAGCCTCTCAACTTCCACAACGACAGATGAAGTTTGTTCCAGCAATTAAACACCTGCTGGCTAAAGGCAAATTTCTGCCCATCTGTTCTACAACTGTCTTTCCTCAATTTGAATGTATGCCCCCCTTAAATCTGATGGTTTGTAATCTGAGCATGTGGAAGAATCCCATCAGAATTCAGCGTGATCAACCCATTCAAGGCCTTATACACCTTAGTCAGATCACCTCGCAGGTGCCTAGTCTCCAGCTGCTGCAGTTAGCAGAACTTAAGCCTCTCTTGATAAGAGCATCCCTTCATTCCCCTCACCAATCTTGTTGCCCTTCTCTGTACACGCTCAAGCAAATCTACATCCTTCCTCAAATGAGGTGTTCAGACCTATATGCAGTACTCAAGGCATGGCCTGACCATTGCCTTATACAGAGGAACAATCATCTCCTTTTCCCTGCTAACAAAATTCCTGTATATCATTGACAACACCCCATGACCTGCCCTGGCAGCCTGTCTGCATTGCTCAGAAAACTTCATATCTGACTGCACAGTTACTCCCAGGTCTTTTTCATTTTTTACCACCCTAAGTATAGTACTGCACAGTTGGTACGTTCCTCTGGAGTTACTTCTATCCATATACAGTACTTTGCATTTGTCAATGTTAAACTTCAGTTGCCACTTCTTACCCCATCTGCCCCACTTTTCGAGATCCTGTTGCAGTAGCACACTGCCATTCCTGTCAACAACCCTGCCAACCTTTGTATCATCTGCAAACTTCGACACTAAGCTTGATATACCTTCATCAATATCATTGATAAATATATAAAACAACAGTGGACCCAACACCAAACCCTGTGGGACACCACTAATAACATTAGTCCACGAAGAGCAGTGCCCATTGATTATCATCCTCTGTCTTTTCCCACTTAAACATCCTTTTTATCCATTGTAGCAACTTACCCTTAATACCATTCTTCTCCAATTTGTACAGTAGTCTTCCATGCTCAACAGTGTCAAAAGCTTTGTTGAAATCCAAGTATATGATATCAAAATTATTTTTTTGCATCCAGTTCCTTTGTAACTGCATCATAATATCCAATCAAATTTGTCAGATAAGATTTCCCTTAACAAACCCATGCTGTGTCTGAATTATTGCTGCAGTCTTGTTTAGATGATCTTGCAATGCATTTTTAACCAGTGACTCCATTATTTTACCCGGAACAGTAGTTAAACTAACTGGTCTGTAATTACTCGTGTCACCCTTTGTCCCCCTTTGTAAATTGGGGATATATTTGCATATCTCCAGTCTTTGGGGAGCTCCGCTGAGTCCAAGGATGCTCTCATAATTATGGCTAAGGGTTTGCTTATTTCCTTTGCCGCCCCCTTTAATATAACTAGATAAATCATATCCATCCTGTGTGCCTTTCTTATGTTTAACTTCAACAATTTCTCCTCCCCTTTGCTCTCACTTATTACAAAATCATTAAGCATCCTGCTACAATTTGATAACCTTCTGGCATTTTCAGTCCTTAATAACTCCTCAAACTGAATGCAAAATACTCATTCAGTTTGTTTGCTATCCAAGCAGGATCATCAACAGTCAAACCATTGATATCAAGTGGACCAATCTGATTCATCCCCTTCCTTTTAGAATTTATATAAGTAAAGAAATCCTTGCTGTTTTTCTTAGCATCATCCTTTGCCAATGATTTCTCGTAATCTGCCTTCGATTGCCTAATCTTCTTTGTGACTTGATTACAGACCAGCTTATATCTGCCATAGGCTTCTGTATCACCTGATAATTTATATGCATCTCATGCATTTTCAAGCCATCTTTTTCTGTCCAAGTAATCTGGCAACTTCATTATTCGTCAAACTTGGAATCTTCCTTGTGGAGTATTTTTTTAATGGCATATACGTATTCAAGGCTTCTGTCATTAATGTTTTAAAGGTATACCATAATTCAATTGTATTCGCTCTCTGTGAGATATCTACCCAGTTGATTATAGGGTATATCTACCCGGAATGATTATAGGGTATATCCAGAGAGCTGGATATACCCTATAATCTTAAGGGAGGCAGCAAGTGAGTGAATTGAACCATCGAGACTAATTATTAGAGCATCACTGGACTCGGGAATGATTCCGTTGGATTGGAAAAGTGACAATGTGTCTTCAATACATAAGGGTGGTTGTCAGAATGAAGCGGGAAATTACCGGCCGGTTAGTCTAACATCAGTAGAGAAAATCATGGAGACACTAAACAAGGGTAGAATTCAGGATCATTTATATAGAAATGATATTCTGAAGGATACTCAGCATGGTTTTGTAAAGGGAAAATCATGTTTAACTAATCTGGTTAGCTATTTTGACAGGGTCACTCAAGAGCTGGATTTAGGGAATAATTTCGACATTGTTTATTTGGATTTCAGCAAAGCATTTGACTTGGTCCCACATGAGCGGTTGCTTTATAAGCTGGAACAGGTTGAAATCACAGGGAAAATCCTTAGATGGATAGCTGGATGGCTTCAGGGCAGAAGGCAGAGGGTTGTGATAAATGGTTATTCCTCAGATTGGGTTGATGTAAGAAGTGGGGTTCTTCAAGGATCAGTGTTAATATCGCTGTTGTTTTTGATTTTCATAAATGATGTTGATGAAGGGATAGAGGGCGTGATGTCTAAATTTGCAGATGTAACGATTGGTAGAGTAGTTAATTATCACTGTGCTATAATTAACTATGCTTTAATCCAGCAAAGTGTAAGGTATTGCACCTGAGGAACAGTAACCCCAAAATAACTTATACACTTGGCGGAGTTGAACTAAAGCCAGTAGTTGAGGAAAGGACTTGGGTGTTATGATACAGTCAAACATGAAGTTCTCCGATCATTGTAGACAGATTGCAAGGAAGGCCCATGGTGTCCTGTTGATGATTTATCGAACAATTGCTAGTAGAGATAAGGATATCAAAATCCAATTATATAAGACTATTGTTAGATCACACTTGGAATACTGTGTTCAAGTATGGCGACACCTAAAGAAAGACATTGTGGTTGTTGAAAGAGTCCAAAGATGGGTAACTCGCCTGTGAGATCAGCAAAAAAGCATCCTTATGAGGAAAGATTTCGAATATGTGGGTTGCAGAGCTTGGAGACTAGGCACCTTACAGGAGACTTAATTGAGGTGTTAAAGGCTCTGAGAGGCATAAGTAAAATGAATGAGGATGAAATTTTCACTGTTATAAATGATTCTAGAATTAGGGGCCATAATTTCAAGTTATGGGTGGAGATGTTTAGAGTGGATTGCAGGAAGTTTTATTTTAGCCAGAGAGTTATAAATTACTGGAATAAGTTACCTACATAGGTGGTAGAGGCTGACAGTTTGGAGAAATTCAAAGGTCAGTTGAATAATACCTACAGGAGGAGGGAAACGCATAGGTTGTCTGTTTTCTTTTCTCTTATTAATTATTTTTTAAAAAATTTTCTAATTATTATTATTATTTTATTTTTCTTATTATTTTTTTCTTATTTTTTATTTATTTATTTATTTTTTAGCTAGTGCAGCATTAGTCATAGGCTTCCTTGCACCATGTGGCCATTACTAATACTAATTGTTTAAAATAATGAAATTCTTTGCAGGTTAGAAACCATGTACAGAATAAAACAAATTACAAATTATGCTATAAATTATTTAGGAACTGAGAAGTTAAGAATTGGCTGTGGTTCTGTGGTAGTGTATGTGATCATTATGACATGCATGATTTTAATTTACATAAAAAAAACTGCACAGTCCATGTTAACCGCAGTGCTAGTGCATATCGGCTGCCTTATACAAAAAAAAAAAAAATTTAGTTATTAAATTCAACTAATTACATAAAAATGCAGGAAAAAAATTTAGAAAATTTCAAAGTAATTTTTTTTTATTTTATTACTTAGGGATATAAATCCACACATTCCTCAGTATATAGCATCTGCTCCATGGTATTTTGGAGCCAAGGGTCCAACCTTAAAACACCAGCGTCCTCAACCTGAAAGAGAGAAAAATTTTAACAGAATTGATGTATATTATCTCAGAGGTCAAAAGGTAATTTTTAATAAATTTGTACTGTTTTAGATAGAGCAATTTGATTTAATTGGCATATAGCATTTTATTTCATTCATGCTTACATTTAATGAAGAATCAATCAAATGTGCCCCTTGTTATATTTTTGAGGATTATCCAATGCCTTTTTTTTTTAAAAAAGTTGAGCAAGCCCCTTGTTGATAAATTTTCAGCATACCCCTGAGAAGGACTATATATTTGTATTTCTTAGACTCTATTAACTGAAAGACTACTGTTAGATAGATGTTGAATACCAATTCATTATGGGAGGTATTCAAAAGATTTTCCTGGAAGCCACAAATGCTGTTCCAATGGAGAAAGTCTACAAAAAACATGTCAAAATGGATGTCAACAGATGTTAAAGGTTTAATTGATGTACAAAAGCAGAGGACTCTTACAGACTGTCATGAAACACTGATTTATATGAGAACTATAAGCATGTACATAACAAAACCACAGATACAGTAAGACAAGAAAAGCAGAGTATGAGAAATCACTTGCAAAGAGAGCTAAGAACAAGGAATTTTACTTGTATATTAACACAAAAAGTAAGAACATGAATTGGATAGTTTCCCTTTACATGATTGAAATGGAAGAATCAAAGAAAGCCCAGCAGAAGTTTCAAGTGAATTGAATAGGCACTGTGAATAATATTTACAGTTTAAAGACTAATTCTATCACTGGGAAATAGTGACAAGGAGCCAGATTGCTGTATAAGTGAAATAATGATCTCAGAGAAGAATCTATTAGAAAAGTTACTGAAGTTTTTGAGGGAAGGTAAGTCTCCAGGGGTAGGCAATATACATCCTCTTATACTAAAAAAAAAAAAAAAAAAAAAAAAGCTGCATATGAATGTATCAGCCCTTTGTGAATGTTAATGAGATAATCATTAGATTCTAGGATGATCTCCTTGAACTAGAGAAGTGCTAATGTCTTCACTGTCTACAAAGGAGATGTGAAAAAAATGAATAGGTTTGTTTCTCACTATTACTACAAGTGATTTTTCTTCTGATGGGACTGAAGGATTATAATATGTAATAATGCAGTGTTTGGGAGTTGGTATTATTCAGTTTTGTTTAATATGTTATTTTCTAAGAGTAGTGTTATTTGTGGAAAAGAAATACTTAATAAAAGTGAATCATCGAAAAAAAAAGTTGCTTGTAATTTAGTGTTGGGAGGGGGAGAGTACATCTGGAGTTGACTGGTATTTTAACAGATATCTATAGTAGATTCTAATTAATGAATTATTATTCTTTCTGCTTGCCTAATAAATGTACAGTTAAAAGGTGTGGCTATTAAATAATGAGTATATTGTAATAAAATAAATATGAAATATTTCGTACCTTACAAGTTATCCCCTTCAAAATAATTGCCTTGGGCTTGCAGATACTGTTCCATACATTTCTTACAAGAACAAACATTTCTGGAAGTCATCTTCTGTAAACCCTTTTAACACTTTGGTTTTTTTCCTGAATGTCTTCAATGACCTAAAAATGGGTACTTTAAGTACACTCTTCAGTGTAGAGAAGAGAAAGTCACAAGAAGCTAGGTCTGGCAAGTAGGGTTCTTGTTCACACACAGGGATTTGTTTTTTGGTTATAAACTGACAAACAGAGCACATTGTGTGCTGGAGCATTGCCTTGTTGGAGCATGCAACCATCCTTCCACAATTCAGGTCTCTTTGAATTTTTTTTAATGTTCTTCCTTTTTTTTTTTTGGTCTGTGGGATTGTTTTGATTTCCATTACATTGACTGTTGTTTAGTTTGTGGGTCATACTAGAACAGCAAACTTTCATTGCAAGTAATTGCAGCACTCAAAGTCTGGATCTTTTTTTTTTTTTTTTTTTTTTTCCAAAACATCTTCACAAACTTGTATCCTTCTCATTCTTCTTTTTTTGATTTTCATTCAAAATTTTTGGCGCTATCTTGGCACAGACTTTTCTCATGCCTAAATTTTCAGTTAAAATTTGTCTATTTCTCTGTCCCTATTGAGTTCTGATGCAACCATTCTAATTCTTAAATTAGAATGGTTGCATCATACTAGACAGCGTGGTCATTCATCATCTTCCACATTCTCTCTCTTCCTTCTAAAAACCTTTTATGCTGTTCAAGCACGTGAGCTCTTGACATAGTGTCTTCTCCATAAACTTGACGTATCTTTCAGTTGGGTTTTTTTTAGTTTTGTTAAAAATTTGAAGTTGATTTGTTGTTCGATTCTGTTGTCTGTCATTTTTCCATCAAACTGCAAAAACATAAGGTAATGAAAAGATGTCTCACTGCAAAGTGAATGAGCAGGTTGGAATGTGACTTGGTCGGCAACTAGAGAAAAGTTTAAGGTCAACTGCTGTGCCTTTGTTTCACAGGTGGCACTTTGTGTGTAGTGGCTGTGTGTGCAGTCATGTTATTTAATAGCCACACATCATACGATTTTTCACTGCATTCCATTTATGCAAGTTAAGTGAGATTGAAGAATAGTCAGCAGAAAATAGTCTTAAATCAGTGGTTTCAAACATTGCACACAATAACTGTTGCAGTGTCTGGAATCAATCTGCTCTTCCTTATTTTTTATTTATTTTATTTTTTTATGATTTCTATAAAAGGAGATTGGATGCAGTAAATGTAAAGTCTGGTTATGCCTTACCAGTATTCAGTAACTGAAATTCTTTAAATATGGTGATTTTATAATATTTGAAATGCATGTTTTTGATTTGGCTGTTGATTTATTGTACCTGGCAGTGCTCTTGACTTTGTTTTAAATACACAGTGGAATTATTGAATTCTTTGACCAGGTACATTCAGCTACCCGCTATAGACCAGGAGCATGTGAGAACTGTGGAGCCATGACACACAAAAAAAAGGATTGTTTTGAGGTTAGTTTTTATTTCAGTACTTTTATATTTGTCTTTAATTTTTATAATTACTATTTGTAATTATAATTTTTATAACTTTTATAATTACAAATAGTATTCAGAAAATAGCAGTAACTATTAGAAACTCATTTTGTTCAGTTTATACTGTTTCTCTCTCTCTCTCTCTCTCTATTAGAGGCAATGATTAAGTAATCCAAGGCCATTTAGATAGATATGGCATTCTAAAGGACACACAACATGGCTTTGTTAAGAGAAAATTATGTGTAACTAATTTAGTGGACTATTTTGATGCAGTTACTCATGAGCTGGATTAAGGGAACAATTTCGACATAGGTTATTTGGATTTTAGCAAAGCATTTGACTGCGTCCTTTATGAGAGCTTATTGTATAAGCTTGAATAGGTTGAGATTACTGGTAAGGTTCCAAGATGGATTACTAGGTGGCTGCAGGGTAGAAGGCAGAGGGTTGTGATTAATGGATATTCTTCAGATTGGTGTAACATCAGGAGTGGGTCCCTCAAGGATCGGCCCTCGGACCACAGTTTTTCTCATTTTCATAAATGATATCAGTGAAGGGATAGAAGGCATGATGTCGAAATTTGCAGATGATGCAAAGATTGGCAGAGTTGTTAATGATCATTGTGAAGATCCATCAGGATGATTTGAACTGACTTCAGAGATGGTCAGAGAAGTGGCAGCTATATTATATTCATACGGAACATTCCTCATATTCCCAATATGTCCATCTAGGCATTGTATCCACCCAGACATTACGGAAGTGAAGCTTAACAGACAAGGATTTCTGTGATGCCAGATATTTGAATGTCACTAGGTTATAGATTAAAAAATCCAATGATTCCTCATACATTTGTCATGGAAGGGAATCACAGGAAAGCTTTCTCATTGATAAAAAAAAAAAAAAACAGTAGTTAGATAGTATTTAAAATTAAAAAAATCTATAATACTAATATAATTATATTAGTATTTAAATTTTAAGCAAGCAAGTTATAATATAATTATAACTTGCTTGGGATTGTCATTACAAGCAGCCATTTTCCTTTATCTAAGAGTTAAAGTATAAAGAACAATGTTTCTATAATTGCTTTATCTGTTATTGGTAAAATTACTCTCAAGGTTTACTTCTTCTAAATTTCATGAATTGCATGATGAAATTTTTTGTTGTAAATGTAATAACCCCCCCTTTAAAATTTTCTTAATATGTATATGTAAGTTTCAGGTTTTCAGGCACTCCTTGAATGTTGCCACCTGGGTGCAGTGCACCCCTTGCACCCTCAGGATGGCCTGCCTCTGCCTGTAAGCCCTGCATTGTAGGAGGAGTTACTGTTTAGAGAGGGACTGATATTTATTCTCTTTAAGGTACACCCCTGATCAGTTTTGCAGGCGGGCTCACTGATTTTCTGTTATGCCACTGTATTATAATATGATTTTATTTCATCAGATATTTTAGAATGGTCCGGTTTATGAAAATTTCAAATTATAATAATAGAAGAGGGGCTTATGCTTGTGATGCCTTGTTATTGTTGTTATTTGGTTTTTAGGAGCATTAGCAACTAAGGCCATATTGCTCCGGGATATGCGGTGGTCATTCCCTAACCTTTCCGCATCCTCCGTATTTGGTGGTGACGGGATCGAACCCCGGTCTAATCAAGAAGCGTGTGCTACGCACTGCTGCTCCTTCCCACCTGGCTACGGAGACGCCGTGATGCCTTGTGCATCACACTCTCAATACACAGGTATCACAAACCGTAAGCCGGCACTGCTTAGATGCACCCTATTAAATCATCTGTAGAACCTGTTCTACATGATCTTCAATGGCAGTATAGTGGTTTTGCCAGTTTTTTCACTTGTTTGGAGAGTCTGGATCTGAACCCCATGATGGACTAGAGTTTGTCATGGGACTCAGACCCAGAATTTGTAAAGGCCTCTTCAGTTTGGGCTGCAATTAGTTGATCCCCGGCAAAGGGCGTAAGATTTTTACCCTTTGAGATACTCTGGGTTTTCATCCTGCAAATTTACAAATTAGCCTATCAGCACACACTTGTACAGACATAGTATGCAGCAGCATATGGCCTTAATTGCTGATACATCTAACAACCAACAATATTCATAGTGTTTTTGAGGAGATGTCTGTACTTTGAGGTGTAGACATCTCCTGTATAGTGGTTTATCACTTTTTTGGAGAGGCCTTGGGTTCAAGTCCTGTTGACAATTTACAACCACTGTTGAACACTTTTAGAATTTCTAAAGGGGCTTAGTTAGCATATGTCAGGCAGAGGGAATAGGGTTCCTCCTTCATTATTTCTGGTATTAGTAATGGTCACATGGTGCAAGAAGCCTAAGGCTTATGCTACACCAGCCAAAATAAAAATAATAATAAAATAAAATAAATAATAATAAGAGGAAAGGAAATAGACAACCTATGCATTTTCCTCCTCCTCCCATAGGTTGTCTACGGGAGGAAGGAAATCCAGCTGACCTTTGAATTTCCTCAAACTGTCAGTTTCTACCACCCATGTAGGTAACTTGTTCCAATAATTTATAACTCTCTGGCTAAAATAAAACTTCTGCAATCCAGTCTAAACATCTTTCCCTATAACTTGAATTTATGGCCCATAGTTCTAGAATAATTTATAACCATGAAAATTTCATCCTCATTCATTTTGCTTATTCCTCTTAGAGCCTTAAACACCTCAATCAAGTCTCCAAGCTCTGCAATCCATATATTTGAAGTCTTTCCTCATATGGATGCCCTTTTTCCAAACTCACCAGGCAAGTTACCTGTGTTTGGACCTTTTCAACAAGCACAATATCTTTCTTTAGGTGCGGTCTCCATACTTGAACATAGTGTGATCTAAAAATCTTATATAATGGGATTATGACATCCACATCTCTATTAGTAACTGTTCATTAAATTATTGATAGGACACCATGGACCTTCTTTGCAACCTGTGTACGATGCTTGGAGAACTTCATGTCTGACTGTATCATAACACTCAAGTCCCTTTCCTCCACTACTGGCTTTAGTT
Organism: Mastigoproctus giganteus; assembly: GCF_048544385.1. Classification (NCBI taxonomy): domain Eukaryota; kingdom Metazoa; phylum Arthropoda; class Arachnida; order Uropygi; family Thelyphonidae; genus Mastigoproctus; species Mastigoproctus giganteus. The sequence continues at coordinate 84,372,746 of NC_143585.1, forward strand.
TAACTCTACCAAGTGTATAAGTCATTTTGAGGTTACTGTTTCCCAGGTATAATACCTTACACTTTGCTGGATTAAAGCATAGCTGCCATTTTTCTGATCATCCTTAATCTTTACATCATCTGCAAATTTAAACATCATGCCCTCTATCCCTTCATCGATGTCATTTATGAAAATCAAAAACAACATGGTCCTAATACTGATCCTTGGGAAACCCCACTTCTTACATTAATCCAATCTGAGGAATAGCCATATATCACAACCTTCTGCCTCCTGCCCTGAAGCCATCCATCTGTCCATCTAAGGATTTTCCCTGTGATTCCAAGCTCTTCCAGCTTATAAAGTAACCACTCATATGGGACTGAGTCAAATGCTTTGCTGAAATCCAGATAACTAATGTAAATTATTTCCTAACTCCAGCTCAAGAGTGACCCTCTCAAAATAGCTAACCAGATTTGTTAAACATGATTTTCCCTTTACAAAACCATGCTGCGTATCCTTCAGGATTCCATTTCTATCCAAATGATCCTGAGTTCCATCCTTGATCATTTCCTCCATGATTTTCCCTACTACTGATGTTAGGCTGATCAGACAGTAATTTCCCACTGCACTCTTAGAACCGCCCTTATGTATTGGAGATACGTCGGCACTTTTCCAATCCAGCAGAATCTCTCCTGTGTCCAGTGATGCTCTGATTAGCCTCGATGGTTCAATGCATTCACTTGCTGCCCACCTTAAAATTATAGGGTATATGCCATCAAACCCAGGAGCGTTAGGCGCCTCCATACCCAGGTGGGAAGGAGCAGCAGTGCGTAGCACACGCTTCTTGATTAGACCGGGGTTCGAGCCCGTCACCACCAAATATGGAGAATGCAGAAAGGTCAAGGGAATGACCACCACATATTCCCGGAACAATATGGCCTTAGTTGCTAATGCTCCTAAAAAACCAAACAACAACAATGAGCCTTACTCTTCTGTAGGTTCGAAAGTTTTTGATGTTTTCACATAAAAAACTTTCGAACCTACAGAAGTAGGTGCCATGGGTGGCACCTACTAAATTTCAGACTGAAGTGGGACCAATTTGTCACGAAAATGCCACACAGAAATGATGTCATTTGCATCATTTCCGTAAAGGTTACTAATCTTTGTGGTGCCTCCGTGGGCAGGAGCGGCAGTGCGTAGCATACGCTTCTTGATTAGACCGGGGTTCGAGCCCATGACCACCAAATACGGAGGATGCGGAAAGGTCAGGGAATGACCGCCGCATATCCTCGGAACAATATGGCCTTAGTTGCTAATGCTCCTAAAAAAAAAAAAAAAAAAAAACCAAATAGTAGTAAACTAATCTTTGTGTTTCTTTTAGGTATTTTGATCTGTATATATTTATTACGAAATAAAAGAGCTTTTGTATTGTAAATATTTTTTGATCATTCACAAATTTCCATAATTCCAGCTGGGAGACAAGATACAATGGATTTATGATACCCCAAGTAATCCAATATAGTTAGATAAGGACGCTACATGTTTTCCCTTAAGGTCATTATCATATTAATACCACTCTTATACCATGTGAAATTAATAATATAATTTATTAATCTGTTTGCCTATGTTACTATACATTAAAGTGACAGTTCTGATCTTACCGATACCCATCGTCAGACCATGCTTTTGGGGAAATGGAAAATCAAAAAGGTTACAAATTTTGAATATTTAAGAATATTCTAGAATATTCGAAATACTGTTACCTTTTCTATTTTCCATTTCCCCAACAACGTGGTCTGATAATGGTATCGGTAAGATAACCGAAACATCTCTTTAATGTATAGTAATGTAAGTGAGAACAGCCTATAAACTATATTATTAATTTCACGTGGTATAAGAGTGGTATTAATATAATAATAACCTTAAAGTAAGAGACGTAGCATCATTCCCTAACAAATGGGTACACTTAAGATCCTTGTTCTTAAGTGATTCTCTGCAGCTATTACACATAAGGATTCCGTCGATGTCAACATCGAAAAATGTGGAGTGTATCAAAGATGTATCTTTAGCAGCTGGTTTCTTTGTGTCATTTTCAAAGACAATCGCTAATGTAGCATACAGAACAGAAATCATTTTTCGTAAATATCCTTTCAAACTCTTGATGTGCATTCTTATGTAAATAGTAGTTGGAATAAAGAAAAGGAGCTTGATCATTTAAACTCAATCTGCTCTGCAATTGGGGAAATGTTCCATTGTACATAATTAATACTTTGGGTACATCATTGTTAGATGGAGTGGCATTGCTGGTTGAAGACAATGCTAAATCCAACTCTTGATTTTCTGTTTGTGTTTTACGCAATCTCGATAGTCTTTTTCTTTCTCGAGCACTCATTGCTACCTCTGTCTTTATTTTCTTAGGTTGGCTTGCTCTATACTGAAGACAATGCTCTGCATTTGACTTCAGCATTGTTGAATGCTCAGCTATAGCAGTGTGGCATTCAACCACGTTCACTAATCAGAAAATTATTGATGTGCAGACATCTATAGCAGCACCTAACAGTGGAATGTAACAAAGATGAGGATTGCAACAATACAAATACTTGTATTGTTGCAATCATACTAGTCAACAAATGGCTACAATCAAATGGGTAATTAGGCTGTTGGCTTGGATTCTTCTTACTCTACCGAATCATACAAACGTTGATCAGTAGAGTAAGTAGCGGGCGTGAGCATAAAACGTTACATTGTTCATACTAAATATTTCGGACTGAAGTATGATGCTAATATCACTAACATTGATTTGGTAGAGTGAGCATGAGCAAAAAACATCATATCATTCATAACTTCAGTTCTGTCTGTTCAATTTTAAAACGGTTCTGATTGTTGCCAAAGATATTTTCACATAAAACATTTTTGTGTGTTCAGGGTACTCATGGTTTTTTTCATTAAATAATCGTGTGAAATTTCAATATCATTAATTGCATTTTCAACTTCACTTCCATAATTTCTCATTGACATAAAGGGTTTTTCTTCTGTAAATTTTGATGCAGAGTAACTGTTGAGTTTATATACGACATCAGCTGGGGTATCTAATACTATCCTGCATCCCTTACATAATGGTCCGATCGGTTTGTCCTTCTCTTCTTTTCATTTATATATGCAAAGAATTCCTTATCCCTACTCTTTGGTCTCTTTGCCAGCTATGTCTCATAATCTGCCTTTGCCAGCCTAACCTTTTTTTTCTGTGGCATTATTACACTATTACAGATAAATTTGTAGCTGTTATAGGCTTCGGTACTTTTAATGTGAAAACATCTTTGGCAGCACCTACTAAATTTCGAACTGAAGTAAAACCAATTTGTCACGAAAATGAGACGTGGAAATGACATCAGTTACATCACTTCCTAAATCGTGTCAATTCCTAAATGGCCGCTAGTTACTCTACTGAATCAACTAATGTTGATTCAGTAGCAACAGTAGAATAATGGTAGAGTAAGTAGTGGACTGAAGTAACATGGAAACGGAAATGCGAGACATAAGTGACGTCATTCCGTAAAGGTTACTAATCTTCGCCTATCGCTAAGGTATTTATGACTTATGTATCATGATTTCATAAGTCAGTAGAGAGGCGTGGCAAACAAATATTGAAGCCATGCTTTAACCATTCGCTTTCTTACTAACCCGATCAAATAGCTAGACTTGTGTATTTTCTTGTGTTTTATATGGGCATTATACAACAATCATTGTCAATCTCCCCTAGCGAGTGATGGACCATTGCATTGACTGAAACAGGCACATTCATCACTCGGCTCAGAATGCTGTATTGACTGTATGCCTCAAGTGCCTTTTCTGCATGAAGCGAGAAGTGAGCCTCTCTGTCACTAATCCCACTTTTGGTAAATGCGATGTAATTTCTGGGTAGACAAAGCCATTCGACTTAGATAGCACTAGAATGGTGTTCTTAAGTGATCCTCTACAGCTATTACAACAAGGATCCAGTCGGCGTCAACATTGGGAAATGCAGTATATATCAATGATGTATCTTTAGCAGCTGATTTCTTTGTGTCATTTTCGAACCATAGACAATCGCAAATGTAGCATACAGAACAGAAATCGTTTTTCTTAAATCGCCTTTGAAACTCTCGATGCAAGTTCTTTTGTAAATAGTAGTTGGTGTAAGGAAAAGGAGCTTGATCATTTAAATTCATCTGCGCAATTGGAGAAAATTTCTTTTGTACATAATTAATACTCACTTCAGGTGCATCATTGTTAGATGGAGTGGCATTGCTGTTTGAAGGCACTGCTAAATCCAATGTTTTGATTTTATGTTTGTCTTTTATGCAATCTCGATAACCTTTTTTCGTTTTCATGCACTGAATGCTACCTCCATTTTTATTTTCTTAGGTTGGCTTATTCAATCTCTCGACAGTGCTCTGCATTTGACTTCAGCATCATTGAACACTCAGCTATAGCAGTGTGACATTCAGTCTCTTTCACTAATTAGAAAATGATTGATGTGAAAACATCTATAGTGGCACCTAACAATGGAATGTAACGAAAATGGCGATTCCAACAATACAAGTACAGTCAGTCCTCGTATAACACATATTTACACTACACGAATTCGATCATACACGATTTATAAATAGGGGAACGATATCGTATATAACACGAACCGAATTCGCTTATGAACGATTTGCCTTTGTGATTACAAGAAATGACAGTCGAGCATGGAATCACCCCAACTGAAAGTAACACGATAGAAATGAAGAGAAGATTCTGAAAACGTATTTGTTTTTTATATCAGTGAAGGGGAAACACATTTCACCATAATAACGTAAAATTCAAGCTATCGGTATTATTGAAAATGCAATTAGATCGAGTTTACTACCAGTTTATAACAGATTCCACTAGCAGGAATGCAACCGGAAATTGTTTTTATTGTTTTATGGTAGTAACCCCCAGAAATGTACTTTAATAAAATGTGAGCTAGTGAGGTGTTAATAGAGTTGTCTCTGCCTTTACGGTGTTGTTTATTTAGTTGCTACACGCTCACAGCTTTGTTTATGTGTATCAAGCGTGTTTCCTCATTTTGTAATTGTGAAATAAAGCACAATTACAAAATGAGGAGGCATGCTTGATAAAAATAAAATACTAAAATACTAAAATACTTAAAAGTAAAATACTTAAAAGGTGAGAAAAGGAAGCATCCTGGTGAAGACACTACAGGTTCAGAGAGAAAAAGAAAAGCAATATCGATAAACAGAGGCGAACTGGGTCAAAAATTCTTACCCGGGAAAATTTGTAGTGTCCTCATACTAGCGTTTATGACCAAAATCACACCGGCCTCCAACCCACCACAGTTTCCCTGGTAAGGCTTATGGCCAGTCCGCCTCTGTCGATAGAGAAAAAAAATATGAAATTGTGAAACACTTTGAGTGAAATGAAAGACCATGTGATACTGCATGCGCTACAGGCCTAAATGAGGCAATGCCGAGAATTACAAAGAATGCAGAGAAAATAAAAACTTTCATAGCAGGAACAACTCAAAGTGTAATTAAAATCCATTAGATTAAGACACAAAGAATTGGTCGAGATGGAACAGCTGGCATCTGTTTGGATAGAAAATCAAACAAAAAACAAGTTTGCTTACAATAGAAGCAAAGGCATTAGCAATATTTTATTACGTAATAGTCGTAATAAAATACTTACGTATTTTATTACGATAATTTATTGTGTTTGGTAATGTTTTGGTTACAAATGTGTGTTCAATCTTGGGTGGTCAGCACCTAACCCTATTTTTCCCATAGGGCCTGTTGTTTATATTACACGATTTTGCATTGCATGAGGGTTTCTAGGAACACAATTATCGTGCTATAAGAGGACTGACTGTACTTGTATTGTTGCAATCATACTTTCTGCAGGAAGTATGATTGTGAAATCATACTATTCATCAAATGGGTAATTAGGCTATTGGCTTGGATTTCACTAACCTCTTCCAAATGTTGATGCAGTAGAGTAAGTAGCAGGCATGAGCATAAACTATTATGTTGTTCATAATTTCAGTTTTAGCTGTTTTAGTTTTCACATAAAACATCTTTGTGCATATGCGAGTTTTTTTTTATTTGTCTGTAACTTTTCCATGCTGTCTTTTTCTGCTCAAGTAATCTGGCAGCTTCATTATTCATGTAACTTGGAATCCTCCTCATTTCCTTTCCTTTGCCTTTAACTACTGCTACTTCTCTCTTCATTGTCCATCGTAGAACTCTGATCACTTCCTGCTACTGGTTCCTGTACTGTCAGCCCTATGATGTCATCTAGTTCATGGGCGATGGTGATGATCAGGTCTAGAATATTCTTTTCCCTAGTACTTTCCCTGACATGTTGATACAAATAACAATCTAGTTTATTTAAAAATTTTATCCCACATATCAAGTTTCCTTCCCATTTGCTCCAATCAATCAGAGCAGTGTTTCTGACCCTTTTCGTTGCTGCGGCACACTTTTAAGGATGCTAAATATTTTGTGGCACACTACAATCACTACTATACTTACTACTACTATATTCACAAACAGAAAGTTATTTCTGTTAGATATTATTTAATAATACACTTATTGTTTGTTTAAAATGCTTTCAGTATCTCTTTTTGAAGTTACCTGAATTACATGAAATTTATGAAATCATCTGTAAAAAAATAACATAATTATATAAAAACAAAGAAAAATGCAATTAATTTTTATTATAAAACTTCGATTTAATATTATTATTATTTTTTATTTGCATTTGAAGCTAATCCAGCACACTTGAAGTATACTCGCACAAACTAATATGCTGCGGAACACAGGTTGACAGACACTGAATAATTAGAGGCAAATTAAAATCACCCGTAATAAGACATTGATGCTTACTTGCCCATCTATTTGCATGTAGAGGCTCTTATCATAATCTTCACAAACACCTGGCCTGTAGATTACTCCCACTCTCATTATACCTTTGCTTCCAACTATCCCCACACCATATAGATTCTATAATATCATGCAAAACGTCTGAATTCGTGTAAGCTTCTAGGTGGTAGCTGACTCTCATCAACCGGTGCAATACCACCACTTTGCTTATTGGAGGCTTGAAGTGGTGGACCCATGTTTAATCTCCAGAGCTAACTTCCGGTCAACCCTTCCCCATCTCTTCCATCATGCAGTATGACTGATGACTTTTGAGATTATGATGAACATCATGACAAGATCCAATCTTCCTTACATTTCGAGGGTACAGCTCTAAAACAGTGTTCGCAGGTCGGCCGCTAGTTAGTACACTGGACTGAACTTATTGGTAACTCTTTAGGAGGCTTCCGGATCAGCTAGTGTATAATCTTGCTACCTCTACTCTGCCAGATAGTGACTGGAGGGAGTCCAAGTAGTGTGTATGGGAGGCATTGTCGAGGCCACATTATGTCAAGGATCTGGGTATATTCTTACCATGTGTACGCCATATTCAAAAATTTCATTTCTTCATACAGCATGTCTACCCCCTCCCCCCAACTTTTTATTACTATTGAATACACCACGAATTGTCAAACTAATAGAGTAAGTTTATCTGCGAAAAGATCTAAATCTCCCAATCACTTCCTATTTCATTTCACAAATATATGTGGTCGCAGTTCTAATCTCAACGATGTCCATTTCCGCTTGCAGTCTGCCAAACCGCATGTACTTTTTCTGACAGAACCTCTCAGTTATCGGTTGATTCAACTACTGCTCATCTCAGATGCCCAAATTATTCGCTGTATGATTCCTTTCGCCTCAAAGGTGGTACTTGTGCATATGTTTTTTCCACTATTCCCTGTCAGAGACTTGGTAATTTGGAATCTCCTCTTTTCGATCTTCTGTGGCTTAAAATCTCTCTATCTCATTATGTGAAATTCATCTGTTGCCTCTACCATTCTCCCAACTCCACTAATCACTTGGAGCTCTTTGACCTCCTCTCTTTGCAACTTTTCTTTCTCCAATCCAACTTTCCTAACAGTGAGGTAATTTTCCTTGGTGATTTTAATGTTCACAACTCCAGCTGGCTTCCTTTTTTTAGTCACACTGACCTGGCCGGTCGATGCTGAGGCTTTTGCAATTGCTAATGACCTTGCACAGATTGCTCATTTACCTATAAGAATACCGGGCAGTCCTAACCATACAGCCAACACGCTTGATCTTTTTCTTACAAACAACCCTTCTAAGTACACGGTCGAAGTGAGGGGTCCTTTAGGCACCTCAGATCACACCTTGGTGATTGTCTATTCTCCAATGGAGCCCTTATCTCGTGGCTATTTCCAACCTCGTGTTTTTCAGCATTACAAGAATGCAAAATGGGATGACCTTCGAGATTTCTTTTCCCTGGTTGGATTACTATTTCCAAACTTCTGATGTTAATGTTAATGTTTGCTCAGATTGTGTAAATGAAATTATTCTTCTAGGAATGGAATCCTTTATACCACAATCCACTTTAAAATCTTGTCCTTTAACTAAACCTTGGTTTTCCAATAAATGTGTTAAGGAACATTTATTGTATTTAGTGTTTTAAGAGAAGAATGTTACATATCGTAATTGGCTTGTTTCCAATTCTTCAGTTTCATTTTCTGCCTACACCAAAGCTCGCAACAATTGTAAAGCAGTTTTTAATCATTCCAAACTAGATTTTGAACAGGCTAAGAGTAGAAAACTTGCTTCTTGCCGTAATGGTATCAGAGCATTCTGGTCACTTGCCAAAGCTATTGGCTGCAACTTTTGCCCATCTCTGCCCCACCTCTGTCAAACAAAACCAGAAAACAAAACCAGATGGTTCTGTTGTCACTTCAGCCAAAGATAAAGCTGACCTGCTGTCATCCTATTTTTCTTCCAACTCATGTATTAATGATCTTGGTAAAACACCTCCCACCATTCCCAACACACTCCATTCAATACCTCCTGTGGTGTTCCATCAAAAGGATGTCAGAAGGATTTTGACGAATCTTGATGCTAAGAAAGCCCCAGGTTCTGATAGTATTTCTCCACTTGTTCTCAAAACCTGTGCTTCTGAACTTATTCCTATTCTTTGCCGCCTTTTTTCACTTTCTTATTCCAAAGGTGTTTTTCCTTCTGCTTGGAAATTTGCTCATATCCAGCCAGTTCCTAAAAAGGGTGACAAATCCCTCCCATCCAATTATCGTCTCATTGCAATTACTTCTACTCTTTCTAAAGTAATGGAGAAATCAGTTAACTGCCAACTCTTAAACTATCTAGAAACCTTCCATCTGATCAACGATCGCCAGTATGGATTCCGTTAGTGTCGATGCACTGGTGATATTCTGGCTTATGTTACCCATTTATGGACAAATTCAATGGAAAAGTTCAGGAAACACAAGCAGTTGCTCTTAACATCTCAAGGGCTTTCGATCATGTTTGGCATAAAGGTCTAAACAAGATTACATCTTATGGTTTGCCAACTGTTTTTTGTAATTGGTTATTCAGTTTTCTCTCTGATCACTCACTGAGGGTGATGGTAGATGGCTCTCTGTCTTCTAGCTTCTCCACTAATGGTGATGTCCCCCCCAAGGTTCAGTTCTTTCCCCCACTCTTTTCCTCTTGTATATTAACGACTTTCTTCTATTGACTGGAAATCCTATTGATAGTTTTGCCGATGATAGCACATTGCATTCCACTTTACATTTTGAGAAACCTTGCCCTGCTCGATAAGCTTCAACTTCTTGATTATCCACTACCAATTCCTTAAATGCCGATCTCCAGGTAATTCTGCAGTGGGCAAAGACAACTTAGTTGATTTAAATCCTTCTAAAACTCAGTCTTGTCTTATATCTCGTAAAAAGGATTCTTCTGCTCCTATGTTTATCTTTGGTGATACTCTGATTTCTAGGCAAGTTGATATATCTCTTTTGGGGATTACCCTGACTTCTAATCTCTCTTGGCACAAGCACATTACAAATATTGCTTCCTCTGCATCTAAAAACTTGGTTTTCTCTTTCGCCCTCAGCATTACTTTTCTTCCAAACAGCTGTTCACTTTTACAAATCGCAAATCCGCCCTACCATGGAATATTGTTCCCACATCTGGGGCGGTGCTCCCAAAACCTCTCTCAGGCTTCTAGATTCTATTCAGAAGAGGGCAGTTAGGTTAATTAATTACTCATCTCTAACAGAGTCTCTCCACCTTCTGTCTCATAGACATACTGTTTCTGCTGAATGCCTTTTCTACAGATACTTCCATGGGCACTGTTCTTCTGAATTGGCCTCTATAATTCCCACTCTCTCTTTCGAAACAGTCCGAACATGGATGTTGGCTGGCCGCCACCAGCCAACATCCATTTACTGTCCAAATTCAAACTCACAGAACCAACTTTTCATCTTCCTCATTTATTCATTGAATTGCCATTTTCTGGAACAACCTTTCTTCATACGTATTTCCTGAAAATTATAGTCTACAGAAGTTCATGTCTAATATCAACAAATATCTTCTCTCATCTTCTCAACCTCCAACCCAAGTACGGTTCTAAGTACTATAGGTTCTAATACTTCTCGTGTTTGGGGTTTTCATAAAGAAAAAAAAGGGCTTTTGTCATTCTCAGGCTGCTTTTGATGAGAAGCGTGACCGCTTCTATCTGCCCCATCCTTCCTAAATACATTGTACATACCATACTGAAAGTCATCATCCTCTATTTCTGGGTGGCACCATGTTTCTGTAAGCCCTATTATACAGTGTTATTTGTCCTAACCAGCAGTTCGAATTCACTGATTTTATTGATAACACTTCTGACATTACTTGTGTTCTTGTACAGTTTACCCTGATGCACCCCTTGAAGTTATTTAAGTTTGCTTCACTGTCATTGGTTACCCACTCATTTGAAATGTTTGTGATATGATCTGAAATATAATCTGAAATATCTTGCTAATAAATCTGTTGCTGTAACAAACAAGAACTCTTGAGGTATGTGCAAGTATTAATTTGACCAATATTATCAGATAAATGTGTATTTATATTACCCTTGTTCCCCCAAACTAGCAGTTTCCATGAACCTTTAAGGTATCCTCAATAATACTGGCAAAAACCCTCTGCCACCTTTGTTTAAATGTATCCCGTCTCTACAAAACAGATTCCTTCTACCTGCAAGTGGCCAAGCTAATAAAAATTTACTGCAAAAAGCCTTGCAGAGTCCTTCAAGTTTTGGGTTAATCCACAAGGCTTTCAACATATAATCCTTCCTATCGTGCCTAGGAAGAATTGTAGCGACATAGACATTCTGACCTAACTCGGAGCATTTCTTCAGCATGGTCCTAAATTTGTCTAATAGATCGTCAGATCGCATGTGCTTAACATTTTTAGTCCCAACATGAATAATAATATTCTCTTTACCCCCCCCTCAAAATCTGACAATCAGTTGGTGACATTAAATTGTTGCTCCCAGCAGACATACCCTGGTTCTAGTCCACCTATCCTAATTAGAAAAAAATATTTCCCGTTTCCCTGACAATGAAGTCTCCTTATAGAATTAAGTCCTTTTGAACCAGAGCTTTTGAACCAGAGCAGTTTGAACCAGAACCCGATCTGGGGCCAAATCGGGAGTGCATCACTTTGTTGGGTTACTAGAGTCTTGACTTTCTGACGAGCTGCCAGTTACATTATTCTTGAGGGCAAGCTCCCATTTCTTCAGTGACTCAACTTTAGCAATGCACCAAATTTTACTTTAGATTAGTACACTCCATATAAAGAAAAGAATTGCCAGGTGAGCTATGATTATCTGCTGGGTTGACCTTGGAATACATGTCCCAAGTTCTGCAAACGATAAATTACAATTCACACAGAAATCAGCTATTTCTATATGAGTCATGATACCCTCCGACGAAATGTTCATGTTGGATGGATCTTGTTACAACCATTCTTAAATTTACTAAATATTGCAGAAAGTAAAAATTATATTTATAGTATAAAAATTAAATTTATACAGGAAAACCTGTATCAAAATAAACTTAACAATGTATTAAATATTTAAATGCAGTTATCTAGCCTCGCAATCCTAATCTAATCTGCTTTAATCACTATGCTCTCCTTGCACTTTAGAAATGCATCTGCTCACTACGAATGGCAAGCTACAAATCAACCCACATAACATTCAGATCTGTCCCTGAATGAACATGCACTCATTTAGGCATAACACACAGTGGCACAATATGGCCTAAGTTGTTGATGCCTAAAAACACCATTACCAACAACAGCAGCAGGCCAGCTTTAGAAAAATTAATAAATTTAACTTGTTTTTACAAAATCTTTTTACATGCCTATAATTACAGGTTTCTGAACCCACAAGAATTATTCAAAAAAATCTGTGTGTCATAAAGTGTGTTATGCATCAGTAAAACATGTAAGGCAAAATGCATAAATAATAGTATTATAACAACTATAAGTAGTACATGTACACGATATGACCAGAAGTTTCCAATACACGCACATGTAGGTAGTTGCAAAAAAGACTTAATTCAAAAACCTAATACACAGATGGTACCTTTGCATGTGTGATAGTATGGGGAATTTGTTTCCTGTTGTAGAACATCTGCCAGCATCAATCCAGTGCTACAGTTTGTCCCCCCCCCCAGATATTCAGTAGTGGGTGAGGTCCAAGCTCTCACCTGGCCAGACCAACTTTTCAGTTTTTCACTCCTGACCTGGAGCATTGTCTTGCTAATACTGACAGGATCCATTTCAAAATTAGTGTATAATTGTCCAGTAATCATCCAAAAAAGGCTGTGAACTTATTGGGTTTCAGGCACCATCACCAATAGGCCAGGTCAGAAACAGCCCCATGCCATGATTGTCTCCTGCAAACTTAACAGTTGAGACAATATAAACAAGCACTATCCAGACAATTTCCACACAAAACATATATGTTGAAATTAAACATTATATATAGAAAGATGCATCATTTCATAGCACCTTCTACCCACTGTTCTAGAGTCCTTGAATTTTTATTTTTAATTTAATTTATTTATTTTTTAAGTTTGGGAGAACCAAAGAAGGCTGAACTCCTTTCATCTTGAAGAAGTGAGCATTATCTTTACCATTTATGCCCGAATCTTAAGGTGTGCATATGTGCCTTAGCATATGGTCTAATTTGCTGTGTTCTGTATCCATATCTTTATGTTGTGCAAATAGATTAGTAAAAAACTTAATGACTTCATTACCGTTATTAATAGTTTTGTTATCTACTAGTGTACTCATTATTAACTCAAATATTTCAGTTATTTTTATTATTCTAAGTCAAGTTAATTTAAAACTCATTTAATGATTAAAGATAACTATTTTTTAACAGATTTTGTCCCATGATAAATAACTCTAAAATCATATACTCAGTATAGCTGACTTGTTATATGTTTTTGTGCAGAGACCTAGACGCATGGGAGCAAAGTACAGTGGTGAAGATATTGCTCCTGATGAAGTGTCTTTACCTTCCCTTTACATGGATTATGATGGTAAAAGGGACAGGTGGAATGGTTATGATCCAGCAAATTATCAGTCTATTGTAGATGAATATGCTAAAGTAGAGGAGGTAAGTTACATATAACATACTGGCATAGAATGGTGAGGTATATTTAGAACTATTAAATAATAAAAAAAAGCTGTTTGATAATGCGGTTAACAAAATTTGGTATTTGATAAATATAATAATTAATTTCATTTAATTCATAAAATGTTATAATTATTTTTGCTTTATTGAAGCTGGATAGCTTATATTTTCTACCAATTTTATTTTTATTCAGGCCAAACGACAAATAAAGGAAGAGAAACTTAAAGAAGATCTCCTGTCTGGGGAAGCAAACACTAAAGAACAGGTACACAACTGATATGTATTCTCTATAATTATATTTAAAAAAATGCAATAATCAAAATAAAAAATAGAGGGAAACAAACTAATTTGCCTTAGCAGTATAATAACAAAAATAGCAAAAATGTATGGGGGAAAATTATTCCACTTTATGCAATGAAGGGTGAATTTTGAATTTTTGTGTGATGGCAGTCAGCCATCTTGTAGTACCTTGTTGATGAAATCATAATTATTTATTTTATTAATATCATATGCTGAAATGTGATTTTTAAGATACCCTTTACTCTCAGAAATATTCAAGCACACCTCTAACTAGTGAAGTAAGTTTGCTAGTCATGTGCAGTGTAATTGTGAGAGATGTGTCAGGAGTGCTGCAGATATCAGTAACTTTTTCCTTGTGTTTTATGAGAAAAATATAGATACAAAGTATATGCGTATTAAAAAAAATCACAAAAATAAAAATTTTCATAACAAAACTATTTATTTATCACGTTGTCTATTTTAAAAAATTGTGAATAATGAAATTTAAGTTAATTGGAAATTTAATTTTAAAATTTTACATTGAAAATTTATCCATTAGCAAAATTTATTCAGACAGCACAACCCCCTTAGGATGTTTTACTCTCATGGACATACAGACGACTTAATTATGACTCCTTAGTTATTTTTCATAGTTAAGTATATTGATTTGAGTACAGTTCCCAAAGGATTATATAACATATAAACTTGTAATTTGTCATTATTAGCAATATAATGCCAATAATAGTGCTTAACTCATAGAAATAACTGGTAATTAGCAATATAATGGTAATTTTGACAATGTATTTTGACTGCCCTTTTCTTCCTGACTTTATCCAGATGAAATTTTATATGCAGAAACAAGTTATCACTTTTAAAAGCATAGCAGTTAATCATTTATTGCAGTAAACAAACAATATGGTATGACATAGGTGTAATGAGATAAAATAGCAGAAAACATGATCCTGTGTTTAGTTACATCCCAACTAAAATTATTTGAGTACATTTGAGAGGAATATACCAGTCAGAGAGAGAGAGAGGGGAAATTTAAGTTTAATCTGAGTATTATTTAGCAATGTGAAGCAGAACAGCAGGGCTGGAAGTAGTAGTAGTAGTAGTAGTAGTAGAGGCATGTGATGCAAGAAAGCAAGCTTATACACCATCAGCCAAAAAAAACACCCATTTCACACCTCCATTCCCTCTAAACATTTGTCCAGTTTCTCCTAGAATTTGTTTAAGCTATCAACTTCAACGACAGATGGAAGTTTGCTCCAGCAATCAACTACCCCTGCTGGCTAAAGGCAAATTTCCGCACATCTATTCTATAACTGGCTTTCCCCAATTTGAATTTATGCTCCCTCAGGTTCGTAATTTGAGCAAGAGGAAGAATCCCATCAGAATTGAGCCTGCTCAACCCATTCAAGGCCTTATACACCTGAATCAGATCACCCCACAGGTGCCTAGTCTCTAGACCCTGCAATTTGCAGAACTTAAGCCTTTCATAAGACCACCCTTTCATTCCCCTCACCAATCCTGTTGCCCTTCTCTGTTGGCACCTCCGTAGCCAGGTGGGAAGAAGCAGCAGTGCGTAACACATGCTTCTTGATTAGACTGGGGTTCGATCCTGTCACCACCAAATACGGAGGATGCGGAAAGGTCAGGGAATGACCACCGCATATTCCCGGAGCAATATGGCCTTAGTTGCTAATGCTCTTAAAAACCAAATAACAAACAAGCCCTTCTCTGTACACACTCAAGCAACTCTACATCCTTCCTAAAATGAGACCTCCAGACCTGTATGCAGTACATAAGGCGTGGCCTGACCATTGCCTTATACAAAGGGATAATCACCTTTTCCCTACTAGCAAAATTCCTGTATATCATTGACAATACCCCATGACTTGCTCTGCCAGCCTGTCTGCACTGGTCAGAAAATTTCATATCTGAAATCACTCCCAGGTCTTTTTCATTTTCTACCACCCTAAGTGTAGTACCACACAGTTGGTACATTCCTCTGGGGTTACTTCCACCCATATGCAGTACTTTCATTTGTCAGTGTTAAACTTCAGTTTAACATTGACAAATGCCACTTCTCAGCCCATCTGCCCAAATTTTCTAGATCCTGTTGCAGTAGCACACTGCCATTACTGTCATTAACAATCCTGCCAACCTTTGTATCATCTGCAAACGTCAACATTAAGCCTGATATACCTTCATCAATATCATTGATAAATATACAAAACAACAGTGGGCCCAAACCAAACCCTGGGGGACTCCACTAACGTTACTCCACGATGAGCAGCGCCCATTGATTACCACTCTGTTTTCTCCCACTCAACTGCCCTTTTATCCATTGTAGCAACTTACCCTTAATACCATACTGCTCCAATTTATACAGTAGTCTTTGGGCATGCATTCTGAAATATTTGTTGTTCCTATTCACCATGAAGCGAAATGTAATCTCATGATAGAATTTGGGCTGTTGTTAGGTACCATTAAAGATTATAGTTGTAGATGTTTTAATTTAATGGTGTATTATAGATGAGGAGTGCTTAGAATTGGTTTCCCTGGTGTAGGAAATCTAAAAAATTCTTCTGTGGAGCTGGTAGAAAAGGAATAACTAGTAGCATATATAATGTGCTAAATTCTGTTCTTATTCCAAGAACAGCATTTAAGAACAGAACAATTCAGCATATGAATTGTTCTGTGATTTTAGAAGATGGCTCAAATATATGGAGATGCTTTTTTGTGTCTAGAGATTCTGCATTCAGATTAACCTCCAGTGAGTCAAACTGGAAGTCAGTTCGACCCAGTATTAGTAGTGGCAAATGATGCAAGAAAGCAAGCTTAAGCAGGATCAACCAAAAAAAATCCCTTTCTACCCTTCCTTTCGGGAAGAACTAGTTTGTCTAGTTCGTCCCTAAATTTATTAAAGCTATCCACTTCCACAACAGATGAAACTTTGTTCCTGATAAAGGAAAACTTCAGCACATCTATTCTGCTACCATCCTTCCTCAATTTGAATTTATGCTCCATGATATGTTTAGTCCGAGAAGAAGAATAATCCCATTAGCACTGATCTTGCTCAATTCATTTAAAGCCTTAATCACCTCAGTCAGATCTAGACCCTAGTCTCCATATGCTACAGTTTGCAAAAATTAAGCCATTCTTGGTAAGAGCCCTTTGTTCCCCCTCACCAATCTTGTTGCCTTTCTCTGATCCTGTTCTGGCAGCTCTTCATCCTTTCTAAAATGCCCCCAGAATTGTATGCAGTATTCAAGATGTGACCTGACCTTTGCAGTATACAGTGGGATAATCACCTCCTTATCCTGCTAGCAAAATTCCTGTATATCATTGACAAGTCCCCCATGAGCTGTTCTGGCAGCCTGCCTACACTGCTAAGAGAACTTCATATCTGATTGCATAATTATCCCCTGGCTTTTTGCATTTTCCACTAACCTGAGTGTTGTAACACAGTTGTTACATTACTCTTTGATCACTGCTACTAGTATGCTGTACTTTGCATTTGTCAGTGTTAAACCTCAGTTTGCGATTTCTCAGCCCAGTTACAGTAGCATACTGTCATTAGCCACCCTGCCAACATTCGTGTCATCTGCAAAAAAATTGACATTAAGCATGATACACCCTCATCAGCATCCTTAATAAATACAGAAAACAGCAATATGCCCAGCACTGAATCCTGTGGGACTCCATTAATGATGTTGATCCATTGATAACCACTCTCTGTCTTTTCCCAGTCAACCATCCCTATATTCATAGCTGTAACTTGCCCTTAATTCTGCACTGATATAATTTGTACATCAGTCTTTTATATGTAACAGTATCAAAAGCTTTCCTGAAATCCACCAAGTATATGATATCTGAATTATTTTTTGTATCTGGTTACTTTTTGATTGCATCATAGAATCCAATCAGATTGGTAAGACAAGATATCCTCTTAACATGCTATGACTGAAAAATAACTGCACTCCTGTCTAGATGGTCCTGCATTGCTTCTTTAACCAGTGACTCCATTATTTTTCCTGGAACAGAAATTAAGCTAATAGGTCTGTAACTTTTTCATGGCGCACTATAACCTTGCTGTTTTTGCACCACAAAAAATCAAATCAAATCAAACAGGTCTGTAATTGCCCATGTCACCCTTTGATCTCCCTCTGTAAATTGGGAATACGTTCGTTCATCTCCAGTCCACAGATACCTCCCCTGAATTCAAAGATGCTCTCATAATTATTATCTGCAAAGAAACATATGAAATGTTAAAAATTATTTATGGTGAAATTTTAAGTAGTACCAGTGTGTTTGATTGGCATAAGCCAGTGGTTCTCAGCTTTTTTGATTGAGGTATCCCCTAGAAATGCGGCAAGGTCCTCAGGTACCCCAAAACACCTCAAGATTATTCTAGGTATAGAATGCTAAGAAAGAGGCATTTTTCGGTTTTTTTGCATATATGTACTGTATTATAGATGAACCAAAAAATAATCGCTACACTTAAAATTTTAAACTAAAAAAAAAATTAAGTATTATTCAGACTCCAAATTAAAAAAATAAAAAGTAAACGTACTCAGTGAATCTAATGAGAGACCTGCTGTGACAGATTTTTAGCGATTTTGCTCCAATTTGGTGTCAAAGCTGATAATTGACAGCGAATGTCCGCCGAAGCATCAAGTCTGTTTCTCTTTTTTGATTTTGTGTCACAATATTTGGCAAACCCACATTCACATAAATAAGTTGTCACAAATGGTAAGTTTACAAACTGCTTTGCCTGCTGTATTAGGGAAAGAGTCCAACAAACTAACCCAGAATGAAGACAGTGGAACACTAAAAAATTTTTCTTGGAGTGACTTGCCACAAGAGATATCAATCAATTCTTTTGTGGATAGGACAGAAGAGTTTCGGTTTTTCAAGAAAGGGTTAGCTAGCCACCTGTAATTTTCAATGTCTGTATTGACAGGAAAATATTCTTGAAAAGTGATCAACAGCTGTGTGAAGTGGTCAGTTATTGCTTTCTGTAAGTCTGACTTTGCGGAGATATTTTTTCCAACAATACACAAAGTAAAAGTACTGAAGTTATTATATTGTCCTGCTTTGGCTCTTTTTCCAAAGAATAATTTATCTCTGAATGCAGAGATTTTATCATTAGCCATGAAAGGTGTTGTGTTTTTACCTCCTGGTCTTGGCGTATTATAGCCTTAGTAGCTAATGTGCCAATAAAACCAAAACCCAAACCCAAAAACCCAAACCCAGTGTTTTTACCTTGAAGTGATAGATTCAATGTGTTCAGTTTGTCAGCTATATCAGCATGAAGTTGGTGAATCTCTGCAGTTGAGTTGTTTTTCTTGTGGCTTGAACTTTACCATTAACAAAAAAACATCACAATTTCAGAGAATCTCATCAGCACTTTATCTGGACTCAGCCTTTTTTGTGCTGCGTAAAAAAGTAAACAGTCATAGTCGCTGCCCATTTCTTCACAAACCTGCTGGAAAAGCCTTGTACCACTAGATTGTACATAATTGATGATTTCTATTAGTGTCTTAAAAATAGATTTAAATTTTCCCTATGGAGTACACAGTGACTCCTTGAACAGTAAGGTTGTGCTACTGCCTTGATTCTCACAACACCTGAAATGTGACCCTGCATAGCCTTGGCACCATCAGTACAGATGTCAATACACTTCTTCCAGTCGAATTCATGAGCACAAAAAAAGCTGTTAATGTTTTCAAAAATATTAGTTCCTGGTTGTAGAGGTTTTCAAATTGTCGCAGATAATGTCTTCGCATAGTCCACTGTTGGTAGCCTAGCACAGCTAGTCTACTGACAGTGCTCTCATCGAGTTGCAAGGTAAAATAAGGTAACAGTTTAAATCTACAAATGAGTTAGTTGAGGAGATTGGCTGAGCAAAGTAAAATTCTTCTTTTTACAGTGTCATTAGAGTGCAGCACATGTATTATTTTTGCTGATCCGTTAGGTCTGAATATTGTCTCACACAGGTCAATAGCGCATGGCATTATCAAATTTTCACCAATAGCGTGGGCCTCTCCCTGACAAGCAATGTAATAGCTCACTCTCAGTGAGACTTCTAATAATTAAAGTCTCATCAACAGAGAGGGTTACGCACAGTCATTGCTGAGTTTCTGCCTCACATATTAAACACAGAGGGATTTTATTGCGTTCATCACCACAATAATAGGAGCCTTTTTTTTTTTCTTATCTGGAGCTGATTCACTTGTAGACTTGGTGAATGATCATGATTACGCCGCCACTTTGTCTGTCATATTGAGGTATTCTTGACTCGTCTTTGCATCTTATCTCAGGATTTTCTGTTCTCTCTGTAGAATCTAACTTTCTTTTTGTTCCTCTTACTGAAAATTTATCCATGATTGGATGGTGATTTTGATTTAGTTTTCTCAAAACGCAATAAATTCTAGGGAATTAGAAATAAATACACAGTAAAATCAGTAAAACTAGACAAAAATATATATACGAAGTGACAAGTGATTTATGGAAAAAATCGTGCACTTCACTTGGCATTATGATAGGCTGGACAGTTTGGTTTTGATTTAGTTTTCTCAAAATGCAATAGCTTCTAGGGAATCAGAAATAAATACACTGTAAAATCAGTAAAATTTTGCAGTTAGCTGATAAATATTTTACTGAAAGCTGAGCACACAAAAATCTTCCATTTTGGATGCGACGTCCCAGGTACCCTTAGTTTTTTGTTTGTTTGTTTGTTACTTGGTTTTTAGGAGCATTAGCAACTAAGGCCATATTGCTCCGGGGATATGCGGTGGTCATTCCCTGACCTTTCCGCATCCTCCGTATTTGGTGGTCACGGGCTCGAATCCAGGTCTAATCAAGAAGCATGTGCTAAGCACTGCTGCTCCTGCCCACCTGGCTATGGAGGTGCCAGGTATCCTTAAGTATCACTCGAGATATTCCCAGGGTTAATTTTACCCCACAGTTGAGAACCACTGGCATAAACAGTTCAAAGATGAATGTGATGATGTTTGCAATTTGCCCAAAAAACGGGCATCTGTCAACTTGAGGACCTAATTACAAAAGTTCTGGAAATTCTGGCAGATGATCGTCATTTGATCCTCAGAATGATGGCTGATGAGTGAGTTGGATATGAATAAGGAGACGATTCATCAGATTCTGCATGAAGATTTAGGAAGATGAAGGTCTGTGCAAAATTGTATCACACAGCTTCACAGATGAGCAGAAGCAGTGAAGAGTATCATCATTCAAAGACTTCATTCGGACTTGTCAAGACAATCCTGATTTCGTAGACTGTATTGTCACCAGAGATGCATGTTGGGTTTTTCAATACAACCCAGAAATGAAGCATCAAAGCATGAAGTGGACTTCAAAATCATCAACAAGGTCCAAAATGTATCCTTTACTGAAGGGTCCAGGGACAAAAGGGTTCAAGTTCAAGACAATGTTGATCATGTTTTGTAACCAACGGTGTGATTCACAAGGAATTTGTAACCGAAGGGGAAGAGTCCACAAATTCGAGAGAAAGGTAGCTGGGTCTTGTTGCATGAAGGTGCCCCACCCATTCTGCACTTGTGAAGATATTTCTGATGAAACATGGCATTGTACAGATCAACCGTCCACCTTATTCTCCTGATCTGACACCAGTGGACTTCTTCCTCTTTCTCACTCTGAAAACTGCTCTTAAAGGCAAGAGATGTCAAGATGTTGAGGACATAAAGAAAAACGTAACTGCCGAACTGATCATCTCTTCGTATGTCTTCGCTGACTGTTTTCAGAAACTTTTAGAACAATGTAATAAGCGCATTCATTTGGGTGATTACTTTGAATAAAAATAAAAGTATATTTGATTTCCTTCACTTTGTGTTCTTTTTATTGCACCAACCCAGGAACTTTATTATCCTACTTTATATACTCTGGTGCACATATAGATGTGTGATATTGAGCCTCACTCTTATTCTGTATCACTAAACAGGTAACTACTATGATCTAAGAAGGTTGGTCTGGGTTAGGATCTCTTGCTAGTCTAGTATTGTAGTATTTAGTCATAAATAATCCAAGTTAACAATATTGTATTTTTAAAGAGTTGATTCACATGCAATCAGTCTTATATTTACGGATAAACTAGGATTCCTTGAAGTAAGAAATGTAGTAGGTTTCTGTAAAGCTTTTTTTTTTTAACGTTAGCAAAACTTTAAGAGCAACATGTTTTTGGCCATAATGAATACTGATGAAAATGACTATAGGCATCCTTGAGTTTCTTCCACTGTGAAGCCCATGTGCATTTCTCAAACTTGGGTGAATGATAGCTCTAATAGTATCCAATAAATTAAAATGTCTGGAAGATTTGTATTAAAAAATAATCTTTTTTTTTTTTTTTTTTGAACAGCCTTCATTAAAAAATAAAAAAGTTCATACTCATTTTTGTTTTATTTTACAGAATAAAGAAGCAGATTTGGAAGATGATGATGAAAAATATGCTGATAATGCTGATATGCCAGGAACTAAGGTAGATAGCAAACAGCGTATCACAGTGCGAAATCTAAGAATACGGGAAGATGTTGCAAAGGTACGTGTCAACTTTACTTCTCTTTTTGTGATTGTCCATTAAATTGAAGGATTAATTAAGCTTATCAAGTTATTTTTAAAATTAAAATACAGTCAAACCTCTCTTTAGCAAACTTCCATATAGTGAATTCTTCTATGTTACAAACTTTTTTGATTTCTCCTTGGTCAATGACAATATTGAAGAAAATTTTCATATAATGAACTGATTTCGAGAGACCTGGGTACACATTGTTTGCACCTCTGGCCTTCAGGCAATAAAGCTGATACTGTAGAAAGCACGAATTAAGAGCTAAAACATTCTACAATTTAGTGGTGCCCGTAAAACTCTGCAGGAAGAAACTGGCCAACCATGGCACAGGATAAAAAAAGGTGGAAGGTTTTGGGAGCGGCCTTTGCCCAGCAGTGGGTCAGCAATGGCTAAAAAGAAGTAAAACCTATACACTACTGTACCAAGAAGTCACTCTAGCCAATTGCTATCTATGTGTCCACAGCCATTGGCAAAGATTAAGGCATATTCCTGACATGGACATTGGCGCTCGTAAACCAGTTTTCTGACGAAACATGGCATTGTACAGATCAACCGTGCACCCTATTCTCTCGATCTCACACCAGCAGACTTCTACTGTAAGCATCCTAATAGAGAATTAGGAGAGAGTGATTTTCCTTTATCCCGGAAATTCATCTGCTGTTTCGGAGAAATCAGTCATCACACTTTCACTAAATTTCACCTATCTCTGTTTACATGGTAGGAAAAGTTGTCCCTAACTCAGTTTTGTTTTAGCTGCTGTGCAAGTAACCTTACAGTGTCTAAGAGAAAATCCTTGAGTGTAGTGTGAAACAGTAGAAGTGCTTAATAGTGTAGATCGGGGTGTTAAAAAAAAAATTCGGTATTCCTGCCAGTAGTGTGTTAACCATTCTGAAAAATTGTTTCGATTTTCAACTATTTGAGGAAACGGGACCCAGTGGGAAGTGTACGAAATTATGTCTGTGTGAAGATGTAGATGAAGCAGTTTTTAAGTGGATGAAGTTGATTCGAGACCAAAATGTGCCAATATCAGGGCCATTAATAAAAGAAAAGGCTACGGATTACGCATCTTTTCTGGGGCATAAAACATTCTAAGCCAGTTCTGGTAGACTGGACAAGTTTAAAGAGCACCATGGCTTTCAACTGTGATGCAGTCAGTGGTGTCCATTGAAAGTCAAATATTTTGAATAAATACTAAAATTAACATAGTTGTCACTGTAATAGGTATTTTAATGTGTATTTTTCATGCACAGGTACCACTAATATATCCACTCCAGAGTTAGGTTTAATACAGAGCACTTCATTTAACTTCTTTTGGTATATTTTGATTAATAATTTATTCAAATTGTGATCCTCGGCTTATTTTATTTTTAGTATTTGAGAAATTTGGATCCAAATTCTGCTTATTATGATCCCAAAACAAGAGCTATGAGAGATAATCCATATAAATCAACTGGAAAAAGTTCAGACGAGTATGTATGCATATTTTGTTTTGTAATTAATTGACTATCATTTCTTATCTTCTTTGAAGGAGCTGTATTGTTTTAGATGTAAAAGACTTAAATAAAAGAGCAGCAGATTTTGTAAAATAAGATATTTTAATTCTAAATAAACCAGTTTTTTTTTTCATTGAGTTCTTGGAAAATGTGCAAGTAGCTAATTTGTGAGGGACCATTTCTGTTGATTACATGTGCTATTCATTTTTTTTTAAAACTGATGTTTGGCATGCAATTTCAGTAAATAGCTAAGGTATGTTAGATTGGAGAAATAAATGTTATAGAAAATCATAATAATAATAACTAGGGAGCTCTGCCCCCTGCTCGCTTTGCTCGCCAACCCCGTGCATGCTTTTCTACATAATATGTTAGGTATGACGGAGTAAGTAAAAAATCTTTTCTGCGTAAAAGACACTCCTGTCGAAACACACCGATCAATATCTAATCTAATATATAAAAGAAAATAGAAAGTAAGAAAAAACTACAAAAAATAAAATTGTGTGAATGTTGAGTGAATGAAAGTTATTATTAATTGCATGTTCTATCTTAGCCTCTTCACTGGACAGACTGGTGGCTATGTAGGCCCTCAGGGGCCTCATGGTTATCCAAGCTGATACCATGCTGTAGCTTTTCTTAGCTGGTATCATGTGGGATGTTCAGACTGGCCATTAGAGTAATCCCAAGGCCAGTGTGGGACTGAGCTACAAAAAGCACACTCCACCATAGGAATTTCTTTCCCTATGTTCTTTTATTTCTACCACTTGGAGTGGTTGAGTGTTCTTTCCCCAATCCCCATCTCCCACCTTGGGTGGCCCCCTACTCCCTTTCATGTGGTGGCTCATCCCACCAACAACTTTGAATTCCCACTCTCTGGACCAGGATGGGCATCCGGTACCAGGGGGGTCCCCTTACTGTCTCCCCTTTCAAATCAGGCAAGTGCCTCAATTACTGCCCCACTCTGTTCTCTGCCCCTTTTATCCATTATTTCCTTTCCAATTGTTTTTTTTTTTTTTTGGCTCTCCTTGGATCCCTAGACTACACTAGGGTTCACCCCACCATAGCTTTCTTCTCTCCTAATGTGTTCTGGCCTGTCTCCCCAGGGCAGTGATGCAAATTGTGGGTGTTAGTGGCTCTCCCCAGGCTAAGTGACCCTGGCCTTATGCAGAGTATTGTATTCTACTACACAGAGTAAAAATGCATTGTTGAGGGAGACCCCTGGTGCCGCCAGACAAAAAAAACTATGTCACTATGATCAATATCTAATCAGGAAATAATCTGTGTAATTGTTTACCTGTGCATTTGTAGTGTGCAGCATTCAATCACCATGTAATTATTTATCTGCATTTACATAGGTCACTTAGGAAAAGGCCTTTTGCTTCGGGTTTTATAATGAATGAGGAATATTGTTGTATCCCAAAGAGCAGGACTAAAATATTTACAAATATACAATATTCATTAATATATAGAAACATTACAATGGAACATCAAATGTTAGACAGTGAAGCACGAGGTTGGTGAACGTTATGGAGGCAGTTGTCAATATTTAATTGCATTTGTAGTGACGTATTGCCTCGCTCTCTTCTCCCATTGGCTCGAATGAATATCACTAGGAGGAAAACTTTTTTAATGTATAGAGAGATATCCTAAGTTCCTTTTCCTTACTTTCTCTCTTTTTTTTTCCTTCTGTAATATGATTTAGAATTGCTTCTTTGGTGATATAACATAATCCATTAGGATATTACGATAATTATATATACTTCCTTAAATTATTTTCTTTTTTTTGGATGTAGTATTAGTATTAAAATGGCATAACAGTGTGAGGAAACAAGTTATATAGCATCTGTCATATCAGTGATTATTGGAATACACTTTCCAGAACATGATGAATCTAAAATAGAATGCAAAGCTTAATTGACAGAATTTACCTCCTAACCATGTGGATTAATTCGCGAAGTGGAGAAAATTAAAATATGAGAAGTTAAAAGTGACATTTAAATCACATGGAGAAAAGTGGACTTCTTTCTATTAGTTCATTGTAATACAAGTATAAACTAAAACAGTGAGCTAAGAATAATATAAATATACCCACGGGTTAATAATAAAATAAATAAAAATTAGGTAAAATCGAAATTAGCATTAGCATTTAGCATTAGTAGAGTCACATGATGCAAGAAAGAAAGCTTATACAGCATCAGCCAAAAAAAAAAAAAAAAAAAAAACTTCCACTTCACCCCTCCGTTCATTCGAAATACCTGTCCAGCGGAGCCTTAAATTTATTTAGGCCATCAACTTCCACAATAAGGGATGGAAGTCTGTTCCACCAACCAACTATCCGCTGGCTGAAGGCAAATTTCCGCACATTTATCCTACATCTGTCTTTCCTCAATTTGAATTATGCCCTCTCAGGTGATTATTCTGAGCAAGAGTCTCATCAGCATTGAGCATGCTCAAACCATTCAAGGCTTTATACGCCTCTATCAGATCACCTTGCCAGTGCCTAGTCTCCAGACACTGTAATTTACAAAACTTAAGCCTTTCTTCGTAAGAGCAAACCTTTGTTCCATTCACTAATCTTGTTGCCCTTCTCTGTACACGTTCCAGCAGCTCTACATCCTTCTTGAAATGAGGCCTCCAGACCTGTATACAGTACTCAAGGTGTGGCCTGACCATTGCCTTATACAAAGGAATAATCACCTCCTTATCCCTGCTAGAAAAATTCCTGTATATCATTGACAAGACACCATGAGCTACTCCTGCAGCCCATCTGCATTGCTCAGAGAACTTCATATCTGCCTGCACAATTACCCTCAGGTCCTTTTCATTCTCTACCACTGTCAGTGTAGTACCACAGAGTTGATATGTTACTCTGGGGTTGCTGTTTCCCATACGTAGTACTTTACATTTGTCAATGTTAAACTTCATTTGCCACCTCTCAGCCCATCTGCTCAACCTTTCCAGATCCTGTTGCAGCAGCATAGTGTCAGTAGTGTCCTTGACAACCCTGCCAACCTTTGTATCATCTGCAAACTTGGACATTAAGCTTGATATACCATCATCAATATCATTTATAAATACAGAAAACAATAATGGACCCAATACTAAACCCTGATTGACTCCACTAATAACATTAGTCCACGATGAGCAGTGTCCATTGATTACCACTCTCTGTCTTCTCCCCCTTAACCACCCCTTTATCCATAGCAACAATTTGCCTCCAATGCCACACTGCTCCAATTTGTACAGCAGTCTTCCATGTGCAACAGTATCAAAAGCCTTTCTAAGATTCAAGTATATAATATCAAAGTTATTCCCTGCATCCAGCTCTTTTGTGACTGCATCATAGCATCCAGTAAAATTGGTCGGGCAAGACTTCCCCTTAACAAATCCATGCCATGTCCGAGCTATAACTGAAGTATTGTCTAGATGATCCTGCAGTGCTTCTTTAACCAGTGCCTCCATTAATTTTCCTGGAACAGAAGTTAAACTCACAGGTCTATAATTACTTGTGTCAGCATTTGATCCTCCTTTGTGAATTGGGGTCACATTTGCACATCTCCAGTCTATGGGTACCTCCCTTGAGTCCAAAGAATCTCTCATAATTATGGCTAAGGGTTTGCTTACTTCCTTTGCTGCCTCCTTTAATATAACTGGATAGATCCCATCCACCCCAGGTGCCTTTTTTATGTTTATCCTCAACAATTTCTCCTCCACTTTCCTCTCAGTTATTACAAAATCATCTAGCTCACTGCCAATGTTTACTTTACCTACGTCATTCTCCTTCCTGAATAACTCCTCATGCGTGAATGTAGATGCAAAATACTCGTTTAGATTGTTAGCCACCTGAGCAGGATCGTCAACTGTTGAACCATCAATATCCAGTGGACCAATCTGTTCATCCTTTTCCTTCTAGAGTTTACATAGGTAAACTCTTTTCTGTTTTTCTTTGCATCCTTTGCCAAGGATTTCTCATGGCAAAGGATGCAAAGGGTTTGCTTACATAATCTCATAATCTGCCTTTGCCTGCCTAATCTCCTTTGTGACTTGGTTACAGACCAGCTTATATCTATCATAGGCTTCTATGTTGCCCATTAATTTATATGTATCCCATGCATTTTTCTTCTTTGCCATATGTCTGATAGTTCATCTCACATCCATTTAGGCCTAAACCTTGAACAATATTTCTTAGTTGGTATGTAAAACTTATGGTAGTTACCTCAAAGAGGTAACTACCCTAATGGTAGTTACCTCTTTGAGTAAATCCCACTTCAGCACACTGTGATCACTGCCACCTAGTGGTTCCTTTATCTGCAGATTCTTAATGCATGAAGAATCACTACTGATAATCAGATCAAGAGTATTGCTCCCAGTAGTTGCCTCCCGAACATGCTGACGTAGAAAACAATCATCCAATAAATCCACAAAAGCCTTGCTAGTGTGTGAGTGACCAACCCACAAATTCCTGTAAATATCTGGAAAATTAAAATCCCCCATTATAAAACTCTCTGATTTACCGGCCCACTCTATTTCCCTGTACAGTTTCTTATTATACTCATCAGAGTCATTAGACGTATAGCACACTCCTACTGTCAATTTTGATCTCATCTCCCAATGCTTATGTCACACCAAACTGACTCGACACTGCACAGTCCAGTGATGTCGACTGGCTTCAATTCCTTGGATTTTGCGTTTCTTAACTAATATCATAACCCCTCTTCCCTTCCTATCCTTTGTATACATTGTACTCCCCAAATTCCAGTTCTGCATTCCTTATATCTGTATGATATCATGTCTCTGATATCTCAACAATATCTGCCTTTGATATTTTGAGCAATATCTCAAATTTATCAAATTTATTTACCCAACTCCTAGCATTGGTTTAAACGCAAGTATACATGCACCTGTTCCTATTCTTAGCTACCCTAACACAATCCATGTGTTTACTTGTACTGCAATGACTCCCAGCAGCCTCTGAAATACTCTGCATCTTGTTTT
Organism: Mastigoproctus giganteus; assembly: GCF_048544385.1. Taxonomy (NCBI): domain Eukaryota; kingdom Metazoa; phylum Arthropoda; class Arachnida; order Uropygi; family Thelyphonidae; genus Mastigoproctus; species Mastigoproctus giganteus. Next base: position 84,401,696 of record NC_143585.1, read on the forward strand.
CCAGGCTACTGCTCATTCCAGTAGAAGCAGCGCAAGAATCCCTTTCACCTCTGCCATTGGCTACTGTTAATCTATTAATCCTTGTATCCCCCCAAGCAGTTTTCCGACCCATCTAACACTGCCTCGATAGCATCAGCAAATATTCTTGCACCCTTTCTATATAATTGTATCCCATCCCTGTAGAAGCACTCTCTCCTGTTACAAGTACAGACCAGGCTGAAAAAAATTCTACCCCTTGAGCCTTGCACAGGCTTTCCAGGGCCGAATTGACCGACAAGGCTCTCATCATATATTCCCTCCTATCGTGTCTGGGCAGAATTGCAAGACACTTTCAAATTCAACCCTAATTCACAGTTTTTTTCATCAGTGACCTGTACTTGTTCAGTAATTCTGCCAGTCTCCTACTCTTAATATCATTAGTGCCAACTGTACAACTATATCACCTTTTGTGCCCTTAAAAGATGATATCCGTTCTACAACGTCATCAACCTTTGCCCCTGGCAGACATACCCTGGTCCTGTTCCACCTATCCTTTTTACAAAGCATGTTTCCCGTTTCCCTGACAATAGAGTCACCAACAACTACTAGTTCCTGTGGGACCAGCGCATTCTGCCTTGGGGGATTACTGTAATTACGTGCAATGAAAGTTGGCTGCTCCAGTATGACCCAAAAACTAAAAGACGCTGAATGCAAAAAGTAATTATTATGGCTTAATATGTCCCACTGTCAATCAAACATAGCACATTGAAGTTTTGAGAAGGCTGCATGAAACAATGCAAAGGAAGAGATCTGAATTGTCAAAGGATGGTTCTTGTATGCACTTGGTCGCAAGCCCATGACAATGTGTTAGAATTCACATGAACATGTCTTGACCCTCCTGATAATGTTTGTAATTTGTTAACATATCTGTTTTTTATATCTGGGGTCTGTGCTTCCTGTCGCAAATCTGTGGAGGTCTTCAATATAGACCAATCGTTAGGATGTAGACAATTTTTTAATTTATCGCGAAGCTTCCTAACCTGGGAAAGGTATTTTTGTTTATTAGTATATCGAGATTTTAACGCAAGTTTAACGATATTATGCAATGTGGCAAGTGCTAGTTGTTTTATGCCTGAAATTTTTTGATTTAAATTGACCCTAGCAAACTTCGGAACGATGTTGTTTTGAAGGCAATATTTTAGAAACGAAATATGGTAACTTTGGCCCGAGTATCTTAGTGTTAATTTAAGGTAATTTTGCGCCAAGCTGTTCAAAAAATCCCCCATAATTATGTGTATCGATAGGTTATACCTGGAGAGAAAGGAAGTGAATGAAATAGTCAATAAGAGTTTAAAAAATCAATTTGATGGTATGATCCAGAGCTGTGATGCCCAATACGTTCTACGTTGATATCAATATTTGTAAAAAAAATAAGAGAAGTTAACCTCACTATCAAATTCATTTCTGCCAAAAAAGTATTTATTTCTCTCCTCTAAATGTAAGCATTTTGTTTGGTAGCAGTTTAAAAAAAAAAAAAAAATCCAGCTTCTTTATCATTGATAATGTTGTTCTGGTCATATGTCAACAAAACATTTTGTAAACAATTACTCCTTCAATTCATTCACAGATTTAGTGTTGATGGCTGCACTTCTACTGCGCGCGCACACACTTTTTTGGAAGTGAGCCGTGACAAGTCTTAAATTTCTGGAACTTTCAATCTTTTTTCAGTGATTTTTTTTTTTTTTTTTTTTGTGTGTACGGTGTACTCTTAGGAATGCTAAGCCATTTAACAATGGTTGTCAACCATTATCTGTCACTTATACAACATTATCATCAACCATTGCTTACAGCTTGTAATTCTTAATTTTGTCTGTAATTGGAATATTGATAAACATACAATCTGTACATACTATATAATGAAATGAACTTATAATCAAAGTTAATTTCATTTTTCCAGAGAGTTATTTCTTGATTTTAAAATTTTTCAAAATGTAAAATTTCAAACTTGAGAAATTGTTTCATTTTTATGTACAAATTTTGTAAAAAAAAAAAAAAAATAGTTAAAACCAACATATTATTATTATTAGCCATATGGTGCAAGGAAGCCTAAGGCTTATGCTGCACCAGCCAAAAAAAAATTTCTGAATTTCCGAGAGAGAGAGAGAGAGAGAGAGAGAAGGGAATTGCCAAGAAAGAGAAGAATGATGATATCCAGCTCAGGACCCTGGTGTGCCAAGCCCATACTCACCAAATGTGAGCCCCTTTTGGGTTATTAATTATAGAGAATTCATCTTTCAAAGCTGTTATAACAAGTGTAACCTAATGCTTACACTTGTTATGCATAGCATATGGGTTATAGATCATTAACCTACACGTTATGACCACATAGGTTATTATAACGCTGGGATGTTAAAAAGAGGATCGCTATAAAGAGCTTTGACAGGGTTTCAAAACACTGATATATTCAGTAAACCTGTATAACATCGGTATAGATACACCATAGTTTACCCATAAATTAAACTATGTACATAGTGTGAAACACCATAGTTTACCCATAAATTAAACTATGTATATAGTGTAATTTATGGGTAAATTATGGTGTATCTACAACGATATTATATACATAGTTAATTTAAACCCATATCATATTATGCCTTGTGCATCTAATCTTCAAATATTGAGTAAACCTGCATTAAGCACTGTCTCAAGGAACTAACAGAAGTGTAGTGCCTAAAACAGGTTGGTACTCAATAAAGGGCACATACCCAATTTTAGTAACTCTGGCTCACATTTTATTAAAATAAAAAAAAAACAAAAAACATTTATATGAGATTTTTTTTTTGTAAAAGAAAAAAATAAATAAATAATTTAACTAAGGTTTTATTCATATTTATATAGCCATAGGGTACAAGGAAGCTTGAAGTTTTTGCTACACCAGCTAAAAATAATAATAAAATAAAGTAAAATAAAACAACCCACCTATTTGACTCATGTAGGTACTTATCCAGTTTACCTTTGAATCTCCCCATGCTGTCAGCTGCACCACCCCATGCTGTCAGCTGCACCACCCTTGGAGGAAACTAATTCTAATAATCAACAACTGGCTCGCTAAAAGAAAACTTTCTACAATCCACTTTAAACCTCTTCCCTTGTAATTTGAACTTTATGTCCCCTAGTTTTGGAATCCTTTATAAATGTGAAAAAATCATCCTTATTCACTTTACTTATTTCCCTCAGAGAAATATATACCTCAATTAGATCTCCCCTAAGGTGCCTATTACCGAACTCCGCAGCCTACATATTGAAGTCTTTCCTCATATGGACATCCTTTTGCTGATCTCACCAGGTTTGTTGCTTGTCTTTGGACCCTTTCAAGAAGCTTGATATCTTTTCTTTAGGTGTGATCTCCATACTTAAACATATATTCCAAGTGTGGTCTTCCAGTTCCTTTATATGGTGGAAACATTTGTCAAACATTTGCTTAACAAAGGGCGCAAAGAAAGGGTGCAACTATTTTTGCTGATGCTGTCGAGGCAATGTTAGGAGGGTTGGAAAACTGCTAGTTGGGGGGATACAAGGACTAATAAATTAACAGTAGCCACTGGCAGAGGTGGAAGAGATTCTTGCACTGCTTCTATTGAAATGAGCAGAAGCCTGAAAAACAAGGTGCAGGATATTTCAGAGACTGCTGGGAGTCATTGCAGTACAAGTAAACACATGGGTTGTGTTAGGGTAGCTAGGAATAGAAACAGGTGCATGTATACCTGCGTGTACACCAATGCTAGGAGTTTGGTAAATAAATTTGATGAATTTGAGGTATTGCTCAAAACATCAAAGGCAGATATTGTTGGGATATCAGAGACGTGGTGTCACACAGATATAAGGAATGCGGAACTCGAATTTGGGGAATACAATGTGTATAGAAAGGATAGACAGGACAGGAGGGGAGGAGGGGTTATGCTATTAGTTAAGAAACACATAAAATACAAGGAAGTGAAGCCAGTCGACATCGATGGACAGGGTAGTGTCGAGTCAGTTTGGTGTGACATAAGCATAGGGAAATCAAAATCGAGAGTAGGAGTGTGCTATAGGCCTAATGATTCTGATGAGTATAATAAGATATTGTACAGGGAAATGAGTGGGCCAGTAAATCAGAGAGTCTTATAATGGGGGATTTTAATTTCCCAGATATTGACTGGAATTTGTGGGTTGGTCACTCGCACACTAGCATGGCTTTTGTGGATTTATTGGATGATTGTTTTCTACATCAGCATGTTCGTGCAGAAACAAGAGGGAGCAGTACTCTTGATCTGATTAGCAGTAGTGATTCTTCATGCATTAATGAACCACTAGGTGGCAGTGATCACAGTGTGTTGAAGTGGGATTTACTCAAGGAGGTAACTACCATCAGAGGTAAAGGGAAGGGTTTTTGTTTTCGTAAAGTCGACTATGATGGTCTGAGACAGTATTTAAATTCTATACAGTGGGACCAACTGATGAGGTTACCAACAGCAAACTCAAAATGGGAAGCATTCAAGGAACTAATCTTGGAAGCTACCAGGCTTTACATACCAACTAAGAAATATTGTTCAAGGTTTAGGCCTAAATGGTTGTCAGATGAACTAATGAGACATGTGGCAGAGAAGAAAAATGCATGGAATACATACAAATTAATGGGTGACATGGAAGCCTATGATAGATATAAGTTGGTCTGTAACCAAGTCACAAAGGAGATTAGGCAGGCAAAGGCAGACCATGAAAAATCCTTGGCAAAGGATGCAAAGAAAAACAGAAAAGAGTTCTTTACCTATTTAAACTCAAGAAGGAAAGGGATGAATCAGATTGGTCCACTGGATATTGATGGTACAACAGTTGAGGATCCTGCTCAGGTGGCTAACAATCTAAACGAGTATTTTGCATCTACATTCACGCATGAGGAGTTATTCAGGAAGGAGAATGACGTAGGTAAAGTAAACATTGGCAGTGAGCTAGATGATTTTGTAATAACTGAGAGGAAAGTGGAGGAGAGATTGTTGAGGATAAACATAAAAAAGGCACCTGGGGTGGATGGGATCTATCCAGTTATATTAAAGGAGGCAGCAAAGGAAGTAAGCAAACCACTAGCCATAATTATGAGAGCTTCTTTGGACTCAGGGGAGGTACCCATAGACTGGAGATGTGCAAATGTAACCCCAATTCACAAAGGAGGATCAAAGGCTGACACAAGTAATTATAGACCTGTTAGTTTAACTTCTGTTCCAGGTAAATTAATGGAGGCACTGGTTAAAGAAGCACTGCAGGATCATCTAGACAAGAATTCAGTTATAGCTCAGACGCAGCATGGTTTTGTTAAGGGCAGGTCTTGCCTGACCAATTTGATTGGATACTATGATGTAGTCACAAAAGAACTGGATGCAGGGAATAACTTTGATATTATATATTTGGATCTTAGAAAGGCTTTTGATACTGTTGCACATGGAAGACTGCTGCACAAATTGGAGCAGTGTGGCATTGGAGGCAAATTGCTGCTATGGATAAGGAGATGGTTGAGTGGCAGAAGACAGAGAGTGGTCTTCAATGGACACTACTCAACGTGGACTAATGTTATTAGTGGAGTTCCTCAGGGTTCAGTGTTGGGTCCGTTGTTGTTTTCGGTGTTTATGAATGATATTGATGATGGGATATCAAGTTTAATGTCCAAGTTTGCAGATGATACAAAGGTTGGCAGGGTTGTTAAGGACACTACTGACGCTATGCTGCTGTAACAGGATCTGGAAAGGTTGAACAGATGGGCTGAGAGGTGGCAAATGAAGTTTAACATTGACAAATGTAAAATACTACAAATGGGAAACAGTAACCACAGAGCAACGTATCAACTCTGCGGTACTACACTGACAGTGGTGAAGAATGAAAAGGACCTGGGGGTAATTGTGCAGGCAGATATGAAGTTCTCTGAGCAGTGCAGACGAGCTGCAAGAGTAGCTCATGGTGTCTTGTCAATGATATACAGGAATTTTTCTAGCAGGGATAAGGAGGTGATTATTCCCTTGTATAAGGCAATGGTTAGGCCACATCTTGAGTACTGTATACAGGTCTGGAGGCCTCATTTCAAGAAGGATGTAGAGCTGCTATAACAGGTACAGAGAAGGGCAACAAGATTAGTGAATGGAACAAAGGGTTGCTCTTACGAAGAAAGGCTTAAGTTTTGCAAATTACAGTCTGGAGACTAGGCACAGGCGAAGTGATCTGATAGAGGTGTATAAGGCTTTGAATGGTTTGAGCATGCTCAATGCCAATGGGATTCTTCGTCTTGCTCAGAATAATCACCTCAGAGGGCATAAATTCAAATTGAGGAAGGACGGATGTCGGATGGATGTGCGGAAATTTGCCTTTGGCCAGCGGGTGGTTGGTTGGTGGAACCGACTTCCATCACTTGTTGTTGAAGTTGATAGCCTAAACAAATTTAAGGCTCAACTGGACAGGTATTTCGAACGAACGGGGGGGTGAAATGGGAGTGGTGTGTGTTTTTTTTTTTTTTTTGGCTGATGCTGAATAAGCTTGCTTTCTTGCATCATATGCCTCTACTAATGCTAACAAACGTTTGACAAATCATTGACAGGGCATTATGGACCTTCTTTGCTGCATGTCTTCACTGGAGAACCATGTACATTTGCATCATTACTCCGAAATCCTTTTCATCGTCTATCATTCTTAATTCAAACCCTCCAACTGTGTATAAGTTATTGTGAAGTTGCTGTTTCCCAAGTGTATTTTGTGTGTTTTTACATTAAGTATAGCTGCCAATTTTCTGACTGTCCTCAGAAACTACCCAGGTCATACTAAAAGTGCATTGCTTGGTGGTGATCATTAACTACTCACCCAATCTTTACATTGTCTGCAAATTTTGATATTATGTTCTCTATCTCTTCGTTGATATCATTTATGATGGTTTTTTTTTTTTTTTTTTAAATGTAAAAATTTCAAAAAGCAAGTGCCAGATATTTTGGATGCTTTTAATCTACAGAGAGGAATGATATAGTAAAATTTGAATATAATCATTTAAAACTAGAGCATTAAATTTTAAAAAAATTGGATCAGATCATTTGGGTGCGAGACAATTTGTCGTACAACAATTTGGTGCATAACAGTTTGGTGTATGAGATATAGCCACTGATTTTGTGAAAGATCATTGGTGGCTGTGATAGTCTGGTATGTGACATTTTGATGTATCACATCAAAATGACAAGAAATTAAGAAAATCAATGAAGTAAATGGTTTGGAAAACTAAGAGAAACTTTGGTTACTTAGATAGGAGGGTGTAGAAATATAAAAATAATAGAAAAAAAGAAAAGATTTTTTTAAATCAATTTATTTTGTGTAGAAGTATTCAACCTGATCCTGAAGTTTGGAAAGTCGGTATATGCCTATAATCTTTATCATTTTTTTTTTTTTTTTGTTAGTTATTGGCGCATCGGCTTCTGTGGCTATAATGCACCTCCCAAGGCTTTTGCAGTACTCTGATCCATGCCTGAGGCGGGATTCGAACCCGCGACCTTTGGGTTGCCAGGCAAGCACTTTGCCCATCCGGCTAGCCTGGTCGGCTTCTTTAACATGATCATCTGTCTGTATTGTAGACCACTCACCAATATGGCTGCCGTTGTTACTGCCACGCTGAAACAGCGCTCTGCGATTTATGGATTAAATTATGAGTTCTTAGTGCTTTTATTTCAGGAAAAGTATGTCCAGTGATTTATAAACTACAGTGGACTCTGTAGGTGAGGAACTTTTGAGTATTTAACTGGAATTTTGCAAGTTACCAGCGTTTTTTATCTGTTTCCTTTGTTTGCCAGACCTACACTGGTCACCATGTGGCTGGCAGCAGGGATATAGAGAGGCACCGATTTTAAAGCGGAAGCCACGTTGGTACCTTATACTTGACTGGGGAGGGTGCCACGATCTGTGATATATCCAGAGCAAAAGCTGCTCCAAGCTGTGCTTACAACTGTTTTAAAAGACAGTGAATAATGTTTTTAGTGACTTCCCCCCCCCCCCGCCATAAACTTCCATGATGTTGTGGAATCTTCTCTCACGTGCCTATTTCAATATTTTAGATGTCACAGGAAACCCCATGCGGAGGTAATCCCACTGCTCTAGGGGCATTTTAACACTTGACTCCCCCCCCCAACGATTTGACCTTGGGGATAGCTCAAATCGTTGCCAGGGTATTGTGTGACAACCATACAACGCACGAACTTGTGTGACCCACCAAACTTCGTCTTTTTAAATCAGCTACAAGAATATATAAACAGAACCCCGCTAATCCGAATACTCCGATTTTCCGATCTGACCAGAAATGCCTTCGGAAAACCCCAACCAAACCGAAGAAAACATCGGAAAAGAACCAGAACCCATCCTGATTGATGGCAATAGGGACGACACCGAGGAACAAAAACCGACCCCACTTTCAAAAAAAAGGAACAAGAAACCGGGCGTCCTGAAATTCGAACGGGAAACCAGGTCGCAATCTGACCTGAGCAAAAGTAATTTGGAACAACAAAACCAACTGACTGAGATGACTGAAGAAACGCAAACCCTAGACCCCACCTTACCAGGGGGCCCAGTACCAGACCAGATTCTCATACTCAGGTCTGCACTGGAGGAAATTTTTGCAAAGCAGAACAATCGAGTTACAACAACGATTCGAGCAGACATTGTCTCACTGTGGTCAAAACTGGAAACTATCCTGTACAAAACCCACATAGAGAACGAAAAAATAAACGCCACATTAGAGGCATACCTGCAAGGCGGGGCAAGAGAAATGCCACAGTGTGCCCCGACCTTCTCGGAAGCGCTGAGGAGCAAAACCACCACTGCAAACATAAATGAACCTGCCGCCAAACCTGCAAGAGTGTCCTCGAGAAGAACACTCCTACCAACACCCAACATAGTCATCCTAAAGTCAACAGGACAAGATGAACATACAAGCGAAGAAATAAAGAAGGTGGTAATGGAAAACCTGCGGAAAGACCTCGAAGCTACCCGAATTAAAGCAATAAGGAAAACAAGAAACCCAGGGATTGTAATAGAAATGGAGACCAAGGAAGAAGCGGAAATAATCATGTCCAATGCAAAGATCCCAACCTTGGGCCTTACTGCGGAAACCCTAAGAAGAAAAGGGCCATCTGTCATAATATTTGACGTGGACCAAGACATCACCCCCGAGACTCTAACCGGGGAAATCTATAGGAAAAACCTACAGAGAGGACTACCAGAGAGGGATGAAAAGCTAATGGTAATGCCCAAGTATAAAACAAGGGCCAGAAGCAGCGGAAACTGTAACTGGGTAGTGGAGCTGGCCCCAGAGGCCTGGCAAGTCCTTCGGGAACAGCGATCAATTTATATAGAGTGGAGTAGCCACAGGTACAGAGAACACGTGGCTATAGTAAAGTGTTTTAGGTGCTGCAAATATGGGCACACGACACACACATGTAATCAAATGGAACCAACCTGCGGCCACTGCTCCGAAAAGGGGCACAACTTCAGTAGCTGCCCAAACAAAGCAAAAGACCCTGTATGCGTCAACTGCAAGCTACTAAGGCTAGATCATACGCATTCCATAAGAGATCCAAAATGTCCGACATATCAAAAGTTCAAGTGTATATATCAACTCAGAACCGATTATGGGTACGCAACGTAAAAAATATAACGATGGAGTGCTAAAAATTCACCAAATAAATGCGCAACGTGCGAAAGCAGTGGTCGCCCAAGTATGCCTAAAAGCAGAAGAAGACAATGCTGATCTCATCCTTATTCAAGAGCCCTACACTCACATGAAGAAGGTTAGGGGATACCCGCTCAGGTTTAAAATAGTACAGAGTGACGAAGATACACCGTGGGCAGCAATTATAGTCCGCAACCCAGAAATAACAGTAACCAAGATCCCACAGTTATGCACGCCATGGGCAGCATGTGCACATATAATCAGCTCTGTCGGCTGCCTATATGCAGTCTCTCTCTACTGCAGACCTGGCGTCGAGATTGACTTCGCCATTACATATCTCCAGGATGTCCAAACTACCCTAGCAGGACAGAGGATCATAATAGGTGCCGACGTCAACTGCTGATCCCCAGTCTGGCACAGCGCCACGCCGGACCGGCAAGGCACCAGAAACGGCCAAAGACTGGAAGAGTTCCTGGCTAACTCAATATTGACGGTTAAAAATCAACCTTTCTGCCTCCCAACCTTCTGTAATACACTTTGGGAGGCGACCATTGACATCACCCTAATCACAAGAAATATCGATTCCCACGTGACCGACTGGACAGTGCAAAATGCTTGGACCACGTCGGATCACCGTACCATCACCTACCGGATACAGAGAACCACAGCAAGAATTGCAACAGAAAGGACGATGCTAAACAGATTTGCAATCTCCAAAGCCAATTGGGAACTCTACCGAGAACAGCTTATTAGTAGAGCCCAACATGATAGAATTGGGCAAACCAGACAGTATGGCCAAGAAATAAGAGAGGACCCAGACGAACTGCAACAAATAATAACAAACATCATAACCAAGGCAGCTGAAGTTGCCATAAAAAGAAAAACGCTTTCGAGCAAGACCATGCCCTGGTGGACCCCAGAGCTGCAACGACAAAGGAGATTAGTCCAACAAAAAAGGAAGGAATATCAGAGAGCACGGAGGTCGTGGCCACCCGCTGAGGTCACTTACCTGCGCCGCCAATATACAGTACTGAGAAATACTTATACCGAGAGTATAAAGAAAAGTAAAAAGTCCTCCTGGGAATGACTGGTCTCAACTAAAGGTAATGAGAATCCCTGGGGAGTGGTCTACAAGATCACAACAAATAAACTCCCCAGGGGGGAAATAACCACAGCAACTATAACGCCGCAACGCACCCTCACCACAACATGGGACGACTCGGTGGCCAACATTTTGAACACCATTATAAAAGACCCACCGAATATACTCACGGAAGACCAACAAGCTATCATACAGGCAAACGAGACCTATAACACCCAACAAATGGAGCCGCCAATTACCATGGATGAGCTGCAGGAAGCTGCAACACAAATGCGCAACAAGAAATGCCCTGGCCCTGACCTCTTGGACCCAGAACTCGTTAAGAGGGCGGTGGAGCACATACCGGAACCCCTGCTGCACCTCTTCAACTGCTGCCTCAGAGTGGGCCATTTCCCAACTAGCTGGAAAACAGCACATCTCAAGCTCATCCTGAAAAACCCAACTAAACCACCTGAACAACCAAACTCTTACCGTCCCATAGCGCTGCTATCAACACTAAGTAAACTCCTGGAGAGAATACTACATCGAAGAATACTCAGCCACTACAAAGAAGCTAACCTAGAGTCACCCAGACAATATGGGTTAAAACCCAGACTCTCCACGATTGAAGCAATTCGGAACCTCCTAGAAAGCGCAGCACAATGTAATGAAAAGTACTTCCTGGTAATTGCGGTCGACTTCGTCGGGGCGTTCGACACCCTCTGGTGGCCGAGCGTCCTGGGCAGACTCCGCAAGGCAAAAATCCCCATGAATTTATATAATTGCATTAGATCCTACCTCTCAGATAGAAAAATCAGGGTAATGGCACCATTCCGGAGCCTGACAAGATCGGTCCGCAGGGGCTGCCCGCAGGGATCTGTCCTGGGGCCGCTCCTGTGGAACATTGTTTTTGATGAATTCCTGGCACTCGACTTGGGTAATGTCAACGCACAAGCTTTCGCGGATGATCTCGTCCTAACGGTGGCAGCGAGCTCTAGATCACAGTTAGAAGCCCGTGCAAACCATGCACTGCAAGTGCTCCAGGACTGGGCAAACCTGCATACACTGGAGATTTCCCCGACCAAAACGAACTCAGTTCTACTGAGAGGAACACTCGACATCAGACGGCCGCCCCAGATAAAAGTAAGGGGAAGCACAATCAAACTGGCAAAACAGATGAAATACCTAGGCATTATCCTAGATTCCAACCTGTCCTTTAAACAACACCTCTTATATCTGAAGGAGAAGCTGAGAAAATACGCAGCACTAGTAGTCAGAGTAACACGCAGAGACTGGGGACTAAACAAAAGAACATTATCCCTCTACTATAAAGCAATTTTCGTCCCAGCAATTACTTATGGAGCCCCAATATGGTACGTCAAAGCAAGAACTGCAGTAAATAAAAGAATCCTCGATACAATACAGCGAAAAATACTCCTCACCATCACCAGGGCGTGTAACACGGTGAGTACCTGTGCGTTGCAGGTCCTGGCGGGAACTCTCCCTCTGGACCTGGAGGTGGCGAGATGTGGGTTGATGTACTACCTGGCAAAGGGAACACCGACCACGTTTGACACTTTTACACTGGACCCTACAAACAACCACCGAATGGAAAAACAGAAAATCATGGAACACCTGAAAAAAACTTGGCAGAGGAGATGGCAAGAGACGACCAAGGGTGAAGTCACACGGAAATTTATACCCTACGTAGACAAGACCTATCCAAAAGCCCGCAAATGGTTCTACCCAGGACTGAACGCCACTTTCCTCCTGACGGGCCATGGGCCCTTTAACGCAAAACTGAATTCATTCGGACTGACCGAGGACCCAACTTGCACCTGTGGCAATATGGAGACGTGGCAACATATCATGCACAAATGTGAATGCTATGAGGAACAAAGATCAGTACTCATCACCAGTATAAAATTTGTACCAAAAGACAATGAGCATCACCTCCTGGATTCGGAAGACGAGTACACCGCGTTCAGCCGCTACGCCCAGGACATCTTTAACAGAAGGAGAACAGAAATCGCTATCCACAACAATATGGAAACATCTGAATAGAAGAACTCCATTGAAACTAACCAAGGAGGAGACTACAGCATGAACATACCGCATGACTACAACCGATCAGAAGAAATTACCAACAAAGATAACTCTCCATTCATGACCTGGTGCAAATGGCCAGGACTGATGCTCTCAACGAATATGACTACCTGAATTGACATCAAAGCAGTACTACAAACTGACCAGAGTCATCACTCCTCTTCCTGATCCCATAAGATGAACACGAGACAAGTGAGACTGAACCAAGACTGTGACCTACCTGAAGCGACACTGAACTGAATATCCAAAAACCATGACTGCGACTGCAGCTACGCTGTTGCCTCGCCTTTTGGCGATCTGGGTTGGACACCTAGTCTGGCCCACTTTCTCTCCATATCCTAGCGGTGGGAGGGGCCGGGACCGTCCCCTCCCCCGTCTCCCCCGTTTACTTCTCCTGGTGCGGCATGGGCATGCCACACTGATATCTGGGGTCGTCTACCCTATTGGCCTCATACTTCTGTCTTTCCCCTCCAGTCTTCAGTCTTTCCCCCCACTCTCTCTCTCTATACATCACAGTGTACGCCCCACACGACAAAAACTTAAACTTCCAAATTATAACAGCCAAATCGTGCATCAATTCCGAAACTTAACCTCATTAGCGAACCACCCCTTAAAATCGCGTTATTATTATTATTTTTATTTATTTTATTTTATTTATTATTACTATTTTTATTTTTTATTTTTTTTTTTTTTTTAGGCCCTAGCCACTGAAATTTCAGGAAATTAGGTGGCAGGGCCTGCCAGAGTAAATAATTATGCTGGGTGTACTTGGTCTTCCTCCACGGGGCTGAGTGTGGGCAACGTTGGGCCCCAGCAGGGGTCTAGCGGCTAAATGGCCAGAGGAACAACGATACACAACACAATACTTCCAAATCCCATACACTTTTAAATCTCTGGCCTTAACAGTGATCTGTTACACCCACAAAGAAAACCACGCGGAGATGGGGGAAACCCCTGGTGCCGTTTGACACGAACACACTTTACACTTTACACTTGTCTGTATTGTAACAACTTGACGTTATGGATGGGCAGTCATGCCAAAGATAATAGGCACATACTCAACCAAACCAATCTGTGTTGATATTCCAGACTGTACAATGGTATCTGGAGACTTGGGTCCATAGTCGGTTTTGGGAGCTCCCATTCTTTGAGAGGGCTCATTAAATCTTTCTAAAAGAACTAAATCTGTCTATCTTGTGAACTCCTCTGACCGTTTGGTCGTCCCGGAGTATAAACAGAAAATTTATTTATTTTATTTAAATATAAAATATCATGAAAAATCCACCCATTGGAAATTGCATTATCACATGTGGCAAGCAGACAAAGGAATAATATGGTTAGGAAAGGATGTTACGTGGTTTCTGTCCATTTAAATTATAGTATATCTAAATTACCAATCTTACTTCACGTGGTATAAGAGTGGTAATTTAGATATATTATAATTTAAAGGGAATAATAATTTGCCAGGTTTCTATCACTCCAATTTTAATGAAATTTGGGAGGGCTAAACAAATCTTTCTGAAAGTGCCAAATATAAAATGTTAGGAAAACTTGTGTACTGGGAGTTAAGTTATTACTTGAGGATAGACAGATGGAGGGATATGATGAAGACAGTAGGCACTTTATATATATATGCTAACACATCTGAAAATGAAAGTAGTTAAGTGCACTCCCTTAAAAATATAAACCACACCATGATCATTAAATTAAGCATTTACAGTATGGCATATTAAAAGTGTGTATTTTCAATCTTGCTTTGTCATTCCCTGAATTCTTCCATTGAATTCACCAAATTATGATACCCACTGACTGACTATCTTTCACCAGATTTCTACATAGAATGAAATGTCGTGCACCAAAATTTCTTGCACACTGAACTGTCATGCACTCAAGTGTCACACACACTGTGAATTATCATGCACCAAGCTGTTGTACACTGAATTGTCTTGCACCAAATTGATGTGAATGTGGACAAAAATAAAAACAACCAAATCATTGATAATTATTTTTTTTTAACAAAAGTTTCAAGAAAATACAATCTATAATAGTTTGTCTTAAAATAACTGCATTTGCTCATAATGTCAATACATTTTTTGTTGTTGTTTAACCCTTAGTCTTCAGTATGCTGGTGATAACTTTGTCAGATACACAGGTGATACAGAAAGACATGCCCAGGCTCAATGTATGTATTGCAATACCATGTTTTATCATATCATATATTTTATTGTGCATTAATGGTCAGTTTATTACATAAAATTTTACGTAAGTTTTATATAAGATTATAAAATTTGTTGTAAAGTTTAGTAATACGTTATTTCCTCACCAGGCAAACTGGGGAGAGGATTGGCAGACAAATGGCTACTTTTCTGCCAGTCTTCTTTTATTATTGTAGATAATGTGCAGAGGTAAATTGAATAACTAGCCTTCACAGTGTGCAGTGTACTTTTCCTGCTTTAGTGATGTTTCTTCTGCATTGTAGTGGATTTTTGTAAGGTTAGTGGTTGCACAGTAGTGGACAGGGCTTGGAATGGACTGGAGTGCACCAGAACACTCATCTAGTTCATACTCATTGGCAATATCATATTAAATTGGCAAAAAATTTAGTAAGACTGTTCTGGTTCATTAATCACTATATTAATAAAATTATTGTTCCCAATTCCTGCAGAGATGGATAGAAATGAAATGTTATAGTTGGAATGGATTTTTAATATAGACTTTTCAAGAGTTTGTCACTATATGAATGCCTGTAGGTTCAGAGTGGATGCATGCTTTCTGTCAAGAGATTCATGATGTTGACTTATGTAAACATGTTCAAGAAGAGGGAGAAAATATAGAAATAAAGTTGTTTTTTAGATTCCATTGTGAAAGAAAATGGTTTATCATTTAGACAAAAGTTTATCAAATAAGTCTGTTTTTGTTATCATGCCAGGCAGTTTAAAAAAAAAAAAAATTGGTTAAATCTTACTTGACATTGGAGGAGTCCACCATAGGCTATCACAGCATGTTACTTGCAAGCAAAAAGTATTACTCTGCATTTGATGATGCTACAGCTGTTAGATGAGTGGAAGATTTTTATTGCCTGATTGGTACTGAGCTTCTGATTCATGACTCACAGATATGTGAGTGGAATATTTCTGTAAGGATGACAGTATTAATGTGTTAACATTGTTTTCTGACACAAAATGACCAACATCACAAGTGAAACAGCAACAAGTTGAAAGCAAAGTTAAATAAAATAAAAAATGAATTGAATTACTAGGTGTTTTGAAGCCATCACAACATTCTTTATTAACACCACAAAAATACGACACCACTTGAAATATATGTGTGTGGGTGTTAGGGTGTATTTTTCTATATGTATTTATATATTTTTAGATTTTGGATATACTTTTATCCATGCAGGTCTCAGAATGTTCTGCTACCCTGGTGAGCATTCCATTTTGTAAAAATTTTCCACTTTGAATATTGGATGGACTTTCCATTCTGTGAAATTTTTGATTTTGAACTCTTGGGTAGGGCTCCTTATTTTCAAATCTTCAAAGCAGGATGCAGTGCAGAACTGATGAACATGCTGAACCAAACAGAAAGTGTGGCTAATGCGATGTAACATGATGTTAGCATGATTACTAGGTTTATTAAACATTACTTGTCCTTTTAATGGTTATTCAACTTCTTTTTTGGAATTTGCTAAATTTTTTTCTAATATTCCATATATCTGATGTTAGAAAATGCTGTGTATTTGCTATTAGGACATGAGCATTTGCTGCCATTTTGTTAAATTTGAAGAACATTACATTCAAAAAGAAACACATCTTATTTTACAATATATATATATACTTGTATCATATTGCCTTTTGGGTATCTTTTACTGAAAAATCAACTTTGATGCAACTAGATTAAATTTTCTAAATCTGATATTTTGGTTGTCATAATCATAAATTATGCTCCACAGAGCTGAAAATTACTCAGAAATTAATAGGTCTGGTCTCTTCATTCTCATTTTCCAATGTTCATTCTCATTGTCATGCCCCATCAGCAAAACGAAAATTTGTTTATAAATTTTTTCTTGAAAGGAAATGTAATATATATATATTATATAATATATATATATTTAAAAAATAAGTAAGAGTTTACCTCAATACTTCTTCATAGGATGACTTCTGCACCATACTCTCCAAGTAAGACCGACTTAAAAATGTATAATGACTTCTTTAAAATAATTTAATGCGTTCATCACTCTTAGCACATGAATGATCTGACACGCTGGGATCACAGTCGAAGGCCCCATCCCGACCTCAGACCTATCAAACCCTCCACGAAACCTCAAGTGACTGAAGACAGTATGTCAAATATATCATGGTATGAATATAAAACGTGATGATGAAAAATAATTTATGACAATTTCCTCCCTTAAGTGGACCAAGCTTTTCAACTCCTATCTTGTTCACAGATTGGAAAACTAATGTGAGGTAGGTGTGTGTGTGTGTGCACTTCGATAAAAATAGGAGATAAATTCTTACTGCAATGTTTGTAAACGACCATGAATCTGAAATGAGAAATGGATGCCAGGTGTTGATCGAGTTATTGTTTAGCCTCATTTCCAAGGTTTCTGCAATCAACAGTTTTGTGTAGTTTTGTTGGATATTTAAAATCTTCGCTTCATTAAACAGGGAAGTGTGATTCTCATTTATGGCATGGAAGGACAATGCCACTTGGACTGACACAGCATGTTGTTTTATTCTCATGTTCAAAACACATCTTGTTGATCCTACATAAGAGTAATCACAATCTCCACATGAAATGCTATATACCAAGTCATGAATCTGCATATGGGAGGAGGGAAGATCAGAACAATTTTTTAATATGAAGTGCAATTTTTGTGTTGGTTTACTACTATTTTGATTTCTGTGTCTCTGAGAAGATTATTAAGTTGCTATGCCATTGTTCTATTTATGGGATAGTAATAAAATGTTTTTTTTTACTAATTTTGTTGTATGTCTGGTGTTGTCCACCCTGTCTTTAGCCTGTGTAGTCTTATTCAGTTGATAATGGCAAGAGGGTATCCTCTATTTAAAAATCTACTTGTTAGTTCCTCAATTTCTGTGTGTAATGGGGTCTGTGTTGTGGAGTTATTTTTGAGAATTAATAAACTGATTAAATATAATGGCTCTCTTATATGCAAACGGATGATAACTGTTATGGTGGAGGAACATTCCCGTATTTGTTAGTTTACGATAAATCTTAAATCGTATACTCCCCCCCCCCTTCCTGTAAGCATAAAATTTAAGAAATTAATAGGTCTGATCTCTTCATTCTCATTTTCCAGTGTTCATTCTCATTTTCATGCCCCATTAGCAAAATGAAAATTTGTTTATAAATTTTTTCTTGAAAGGAAATGTAATTTGCTGCAATTAAAAGTTTGACCAAATTAAAAATTTCTTTTTTTGGAATCTTGGTCTGATTAATACCAACAGTGTTATCATTAAAAAGGTTCCAAATTGTATCTAGTGCATATAATAACGTGACATCCAGAGAAAACAGCTTGACTCCATTCCCTATCTTACGATCTTTTTTTAGGCTAGTAAATAAGGTGTCATAGTTTTTTTTTTACTGAACTTCAGTACTTGTCTAAAATGTTTATTATGTGATATAGATGTGTAGCCAAGGGTGTGAACGCCGAGTTTTTATAGGAGACTATAGGTCGAATGGAATGATCTGTTTTGTGAACTTTTACTTGCCCAAACAGTACGATACATTATTTGTCCTAGCCTTAAGCTGTTTTAGCTGAGCCATTGAGATATCGTCACTTTTCCTGTATTCGGTCAGAGATTTATTATATTGCTTTACTAGATTATCAAATAAGGTGGCATCCACTTCTTGATATGTGGAGCTATATGATATAATCTTCTCCAGTTTACTAGTGTAGTCTCTCTTGTTCTACCGTGTCCACCTTCTGTATTACAATATCTTTGTTCTTATATAAGCTACGTTAGAACAAAGATATCACAATATCTTTGTTCTCCCATTGCTTACATAAAGCTATGCTTTCATTTTTGTTTAACCTGGGCAATCGTGAAGCCTTTGTACTGTTTACTACCCGATTGACCTGTTTAATTAGTAAGTCATTATGTGGAATCATCTATATCACATAATAAAACCTTTTTAGACAAGTACTGAAGTTCAGGCCGACCGGGCTAGCCGAGTGGGTAAAGTACCTGCCCGGCAACCCAAAGGTCGCGGGTTCGATTCCCGCCTCGGGCTTGGATCAAAGTACTGCAAAAACCTTGGGAGGTACAATATGGCCACAGAAGCCGATGCGCCAACAACTACCAAATCAAAAAAATCAACTGAAGTTCAGTATAAAAAACTACAACACCTTATTTACTAGCCTAAAAAAAGATCATACAATAGGGAATGGAATCGAGCTATTTTCTCTGGGTGTAACATAATTATATACTAACGTTAATATAGAGTATGCACTAGATACAATTTGGAACCTTTTTAATGATAACACTGTTGGTATTAACCAGACCAAGATTCCGAAAAAATAAATTTTTAACTTGGTCAAACTTTTAATCGAAACAAATTACATTTCCTTTCAAGAAAAAATTTATAGACAAATTTTTGGTTTGCCAAATGGGGCTAAGTCTCAGTGGCCTAATCGCTGAAGTTTATTTAGACAAAATTGAACTACATTTAACGCTATTTCTCCCTCGGATTACATATTATATTATGGGAGGTACCTAGATGATATTTTTATCCTTTCTGATGAAAATACTACTAATAACGTTTTACAGACTTTCAATAATATACACACAAGATTAAAATTTACATTTAAAAATGAGAATGAAGAGACCAGAGCTATTAATTTCTTAAATTTTACACTCGCAGGAGAGGGGGAAAGTATACAAATTAAGGTTTATCGAAAACCAACAAATACTGGAATGGTCCTTCACCATAACAGTTATCATCCGTTTGCATATAAGAGAGCCGTTATATTTAATCAGTTTATTAATGCTTACAAATACTCCACAACACAGACCACATTACACACAGAAATTGAGGAACTAATGACTAGATTTTTAAATAGGTTTACCCTCTTCCCATTATCAACCTAATACGCCTACAGGCTAAAGTCAGGGTGGACAACACCGGACATAACAACAGAATTAGTTAAAAACATTTTATTACTATCCTATACATAGAACAATGATACAAGAAACTTAATCTTCTCAGAGGAACAGAATTCAAAATAGTAGCAAAACCGACACAAATTGCACTCCGTATTAAAAAAAAAAAAACCTGTTCTTCCCTCTTCCCGTATGCAGATTTGTGACTTGGTATTAGCATTAGCATTAGTAGAGGCATATGATGCAAGAAAGCAAGCTTATTCAGCATCAGCCAAAAAAAAAAAAAAAAAAACACACACCACTCCCATTTCACCCCTCCGTTCGTTCGAAATACCTGTCCAGTTGAGCCTTAAATTTGTTTAGGCTATCAACTTCAACAACAAGTGATGGAAGTCGGTTCCACCAACCAACCACCCGCTGGCCAAAGGCAAATTTCCGCACATCCATCCGACATCCGTCCTTCCTCAATTTGAATTTATGCCCTCTGAGGTGATTATTCTGAGCAAGATGAAGAATCCCATTGGCATTGAGCATGCTCAAACCATTCAAAGCCTTATACACCTCTATCAGATCACCTCGCCGGTGCCTAGTCTCCAGACTCTGTAATTTGCAAAACCTAAGCCTTTCTTCGTAAGAGCAACCCTTTGTTCCATTCACTAATCTTGTTGCCCTTCTCTGTACCCGTTCCAGCAGCTCTACATCCTTCTTGAAATGAGGCCTCCAGACCTGTATACAGTACTCAAGATGTGGCCTAACCATTGCCTTATACAAGGGAATAATCACCTCCTTATCCCTGCTAGAAAAATTCCTGTATATCATTGACAAGACACCATGAGCTACTCTTGCAGCTCGTCTGCACTGCTCAGAGAACTTCATATCTGCCTGCACAATTACCCCCAGGTCCTTTTCATTCTCCACCACTGTCAGTGTAGTACCGCAGAGTTGATACGTTGCTCTGTGGTTACTGTTTCCCATATGTAGTACTTTACATTTGTTAATGTTAAACTTCATTTGCCACCTCTCAGCCCATCTGTTCAACTTTCCAGATCCTGTTACAGCAGCATAGCGTCAGTAGTGTCCTTAACAACACTGCCAACCTTTGTATCATCTGCAAACTTGGACATTAAACTTGATATCCCATCATCAATATCATTCATAAACACAGAAAACAACAACGGACCCAACACTGAACCCTGAGGAACTCCACTAATAACATTAGTCCACGTTGAGCAGTGTCCATTGATTACCACTCTCTGTCTTCTGCCACTCAACCATTTCCTTATCCATAGCAGCAATTTGCCTCCAATGCCACACTGCTCCAATTTGTGCAGCAGTCTTCCATGTGCAACAGTATCAAAAGCCTTTCTAAGATCCAAATATATAATATCAAAGTTATTCCCTGCATCCAGTTCTTTTGTGACTACATCATAGTATCCAATCAAATTGGCCAGGCAAGACCTGCCCTTAACAAAACCATGCTGCGTCTGAGCTATAACTGAATTCTTGTCTAGATGATCCTGCAGTGCTTCTTTAACCAGTGCCTCCATTAATTTACCTGGAACAGAAGTTAAACTAACAGGTCTATAATTACTTGTGTCAGCCTTTGATCCTCCTTTGTGAATTGGGGTTACATTTGCACATCTCCAGTCTATGGGTACCTCCCCTGAGTCCAAAGAAGCTCTCATAATTATGGCTAGTGGTTTGCTTACTTCCTTTGCTGCCTCCTTTAATATAACTGGATAGATCCCATCCACCCCAGGTGCCTTTTTTATGTTTATCCTCAACAATCTCTCCTCCACTTTCCTCTCAGTTATTACAAAATCATCCAGCTTACTGCCAATGTTTACTTTACCTACATCATTCTCCTTCCTGAATAACTCCTCATGCGTGAATGTAGATGCAAAATACTCGTTTAGATTGTTAGCCACCTGAGCAGGATCCTCAACTGTTGAACCATCAATATCCAGTGGACCAATCTGATTCATCCCTTTCCTTCTTGAGTTTAAATATGTAAAGAACTCTTTGCTGTTTTTCTTTACATCCTTTGCCAAGGATTTTTCGTAGTCTGCCTTTGCCTGCCTAATCTCCTTTGTGACTTGGTTACAGACCAACTTATATCTATCATAGGCTTCCATGTCACCCATTAATTTGTATGTATCCCATGCATTTTTCTTCTCTGCCACATGTCTCATTAATTCATCTGACAACCATTTAGGCCTAAACCTTGAACAATATTTCTTAGTTGGTATGTAAAGCCTGGTAGCCTCCAATATTAGTTCCTTGAATGCTTCCCATTTTGAGTTTGCTGTTGGTAACGTCATCAGTTGGTCCCACTGTATAGAATTTAAATACTGTCTCTGTCCATCATAGTCGCCTTTACGAAAACAAAAACCCTTCCCTTTACCTCTGATGGTAGTTACCTCCTTGAGTAGATCCCACTTCAACACACTGTGATCACTGCCAACTAGTGGTTCATTTATCTGCAGATTCTTAATGCATGAAGAATCACTACTGATAATCAGATCAAGAGTATTGCTCCCTCTTGTTGCCTCACGAACATGCTGATGTAGAAAACAATCATCCAATAAATCCACAAAAGCCTTGCTAGTGTGCGAGTGACCAACCCACAAATTCCAGTCAATATCTGGGAAATTAAAAAATCCCCCATTATAAGACTCTCTGATTTACTGGCCCACTCTATTTCTCTGTACAATATCTTATTATACTCATCAGAGTCATTAGGCCTATAGCACACTCCTACTCTCAATTTTGATTTCCCTATGCTTATGTCACACCAAACTGACTCGGCACTGCCCTGGCCATCGATGTCGACTGGCTTCACTTCCTTGGACTTTATGTGTTTCTTAATTAATAGCATAACCCCTCCTCCCCTCCTGTCCTGTCTATCCTTTCTATACACATTGTATTCCCCAAATTCCAGTTCCGCGTTACTTATATCTGTGTGACACAACGTCTCTGATATCCCAACAATATCTGCCTTTGATGTTTTGAGCAATACCTCAAATTCATCAAATTTATTTACCAAACTCCTAGCATTGGTGTACACGCAGGTATACATGCACCTGTTTCTATTCTTAGCTACTCTAACACAACCCATGTGTTTACTTGTACCACAATGACTCCCAGCAGTCTCTGAAATATCCTGCATCTTGTTTTTCAGGCTTCTGCTCATTTCAATAGAAGCAGTGCAAGAATCACTTCCACCTCTGCCAGTGGCTACTGTTAATCTATTAGTCCTTGTATCCCCCCAACTAGCAGTTTTCCGACCCACCTAACACTGCCTCGACAGCATCAGCAAAAATTCTTGCACCCTTTCTATTTAAGTGTATCCCATCCCTGTAGAAGCAATCTCTCCTGTTGACAAGTACAGTCCAGGCTGAAAAAAATTCTACCCCTTGAGCCTTGCACAATCCCTCCAGGGCCGAATTGATCGACAAGGCTCTCATCATATACTCCCTCCTATCGTGTCTGGGCAGAATTGCAGACACTTTCAAATTCAACCCTAATTCACGGCTTTTTTTCAACAGTGACCTGTACTTGCTAAGTAATTCCGCCGGTCTCCTACTCTTAATATCATTTGTGCCAACGTGTACAACTATATCACCTTTTGTGCCCTTAAAAGATGATATCCACTCTACAACGTCATCAACCTTTGCTGCTGGCAGACATACCCTGGTCCTGTTCCACCTATCCTTTTTACAAAGCATGTTCCCCGTTTCCCTGACAATAGAGTCACCAACAACTACTGGTATATAGCATTTCATGCGGAGATTGTGACTCCTCTTATGTAGGATCGACAAAATGTGTTTTGAGAATGAGAATAAACATGAGAATAAAACAACATGGGGGCTGGTCACTCACACACTAGCAAGGCTTTTGTGGATTTATTGGATGATTGTTTTCTACATCAGCATGTTCAGGAGGCAACTAGAGGGAAGAATACTCTTGATTTGATTATCAGCAGTGATTCTTCATGCATTAAGAATCTCCAGATAAATGAACCACTAGGTGGCAGTGATCACAGTGTGCTGAAGTGGGATTTACTCAAAGAGGTAACTACCATTAGGGGTAAAGGGAAGGGTTATTGCTTTCGTAAAGGCGACTATGATGGACTGAGGCAGTATTTAAATTCTATACAGTGGGACCAACTGATGATGTTACCAATAGCAAATCAAAATGGGAAGCATTCAAAGAACTTATCTTGGAAGCTACTAGGCTATACATACCAACTAAGAAATATTGTTCAAGGTTTAGGCCTAAATGGATGTCAGATGAACTGATGAGGCATTTGGCAGAGAAGAAACATGCATGGGATACATACAAATTAACACATGACACAGAAGCCTATGATAGATACAAGTTGATCTGTAACCAAGTTACAAAGGAGGTTAGGCAGGCGAAGGCAGATTACAAGAAATCTTTGGCAAGGGATGCAAAGAAAAACAGCAAAGAGTTCTTTACTTATGTAAACTCTAGAAGGAAGGGGATGAACCAGATTGGTCCACTTGATATCGATGGGTCAACTGTTGATGATCCTGCTCAGGTAGCTAACAAACTAAATGAATATTTTGCATCGACATTCACACATGAGGAGTTATTTAGCGAGGGGAAAGCCAGAGGTGTATTCAACTCTAGCAGTAAGCTAGAGAATCTTGTAATAACTGAGAGTAAAGTGGAGGAGAAATTGTTGAAGATAAACACAAGAAAGGCACCCGGGGTGGATGGGATCTATCCAGTTATATTAAAGGAGGCAGCAAAGGAAGTAAGCAAACCCTTAGCCATAATTATGAGAGCTTCCTTGGACTCAGGGGAGGTACCCAAAGACTGGAGATGTACAAAAGTGACCCCAATTCACAAAGGAGGATCAAAGGGCGACACAAGTAATTATAGCCCTGTGAGTTTAACTTCTGTTCCAGGAAAATTAATGGAGGCACTAGTTAAAGAAACACTGCAGGAGCATTTAGACAAGACTTCAGCTATAGCTCGGACACAGAATGGTTTTGTTAAGGGAAAGTCTTGCCTGACCAATTTGATTGGATACTATGATGCAGTCACAAAGGAACTGGATGCAGGGAATAACTTTGATATTATATACTTGGATCTTAGAAAGGCTTTTGATACTGTTGCACATGGAAGGCTGCTGCACAAATTGGAGCAGTGTGGCATTGGAGGCAAATTGCTGCTGTGGATAAAGGGGTGGCTGAGGGGGAGAAGACAGGAGTGGTAATCAATGGACACTGCTCAACGTGGACTAATGTTATTAGTGGAGTCCCTCAGGGCTCAGTGTTGGGTCCATTATTGTTTTTTATATTCATAAATGATATTGATGAGGGTATATCAAGCTTAATGTCAAAGTTTGCAGACGATACAAAGGTAGGCAGGGTTGTCAAGGACACTACTGACACTATGCTGCTGCAACAGGATCTGGAAAGGTTGAGCAGATGGGCTGAGAGGTGGCAAATGAAGTTTAACATTGACAAATGTAAAGTACTACACATGGGAAACTGCAACCCCAGTGCAACGTATCAACTCTGTGGTACTACACTGACAGTGGTAGAGAATGAAAGGGACCTGGGGGTGGTTGTGCAGGCAGATATGAAGTTCTCTGAGCAGTGCAGACGGGATGCAAGAGTAGCTCATGGTGTATTGTCAATGCATTCCATTGTTTCATTCACTAATCTTGTTGCCCTTCTCTGTACTCGTTCCAGCAGCTCTACATCCTTCTTGAAATGAGGCCTCCAGACCTGTATACAGTACTCTAGGTGTGGCCTGACCATTGCCTTATACAAGGGAATAATCACCTCCTTATCCCTGCTAGAAAAATTCCTATTGTCAATAGAATTTTTCTATTGACAATAGGAATTTTTCTATTGACAATAAGAAAAAATTCCTATTGTCAATAGGATTTTTTCTAGCAGGGATAAGGAGGTGATTATTCCCTTGTATAAAGCAATGGTCAGGCCACACCTAGATTACTGTATACAGGTCTGGAGGCCTCATTTCAAGAAGGATGTAGAGCTGCTGGAACGAATACAGAGAAGGGCAACAAGATTAGTGAATGGAACAAAGGGGTGCTCTTATGAAGAAAGGCTTATTAAGTTTTGCAAATTACAGTGTCTGGAGACTAGGCACCAGCGAGGTGATCTGATAGAGGTGTATAAAGCTTTGAATGGTTTGAGCATGCTCAGTACTGATGGGATTCTTTCTCTCGCTCAGAATAATCACCTGAGAGGGCATAAATTCAAATTGAGGAAAGACAGATATAGGATAGACGTGCGGAAATTTGCCTTTAGCCAGCGGGTGGTTGGTTGGTGGAACAGACTTCCATCCCTTGTCGTGGAAGTTGATAGCCTAAATAAGTTTAAGGCTCAGCTGGACAGATATTTTGAATGAACAGAGGGGTGAAGTGGAAGTGGTTTTTTTTTTTTGGCTGATGCTGCATAAGCTTGCTTTCTTGCATCAAATGCCTCTACTAATGCTAATGCTAACATGCTGCATCGGTCCAAGTGGCATGGACCATGGCGTTAGAATTGTCCTTCCATGCCATAAATGAGAATCACACTTTGATGTGTAATGAAGCCTAGGTTTTAAATATCCAACACAAATACACAAAATTGTTGATTGCCGAAATCGTTGAAATGAGGCTATATAGTAACTTGATCAACACTTGACATCCATTTCTCATTTCAGATTCGTGGTCATTTACATGCATCGCAGTAACAATTAATCTCCTATTTATATGTACAAGTTAGTGCAATTGCATCATTTCTGTACATAGCCAACTACTTAAGTAGTTATAAATTGACATCACTAAGTATATCTCATATTGTGAATACCTTCACAGCTAGTTGCCATGATATTGCACTACTTCAAATAAGTAACGCTTCACCATAAAAGAAGCGTTACTTATTATGTACTTATAATACAGAAATGATGCAATTGCACTAATTTGTACATTAGTTAAACTCTTAACATAACCTGAGGTTTTAGCCCTAAACTATATCGCTCCTATTTATATCGAAGTGCACATACACACCTCGCATTAGCTTTCCGACCTGTGAACAAGACAGGAGTCGGAAAGCTTGGTCCACTGAAGGGAGAAAATTGTCGTAAATTATTTTACATCGTCAGATTTTATATTTGACATAATGTCTTCAGTCACTCAATGTTTCGTGGAGGGTTTGATGGGTCCGGGGTCAGGTGGGAGCCTTCGACTGTGATCCCAGTGTGTTAGCATTAGTAGAGGCACACGATGCAAGAAAGCAAGCTTATGCAGCATCAGCCAAAAAAAAAAAAAAAAAAAGCTCCGATTTCACCCATCCATTTGTTCCAAATACCTGTCCAGCTCAGCCTTAAATTTATTTAGGCTATCAACTTCCACGACAAAAGATGGAAGTCTGTTCCACCAGTCATTTGTGTTGGATCATTCATGTGCTAAGAGTGATGAACACATTAAATTATTTTAAAGAAGTTATCATGCATTTTTAATTTGGTCTTACTTGGAGAGTATGGTGCAGAAATCATCCTATGAAGAAGTATTACGTGTTTTTAAGTATTGACAAAACATAGGATATATTGAGCTGTAATAGCTCTTAGTTTCATAATAATATATATGTATGTATAGATTTATTTGTTCTCTGCATATGTATACCTTACTACATTTTAGGGAAGTAGATGTGACACAGATCTGTTATATTACCTCCAAGTATAATAATGTTGCATGTGCTCATACTAATATTGGGGATGGGTTAACATGCTCAACCTGGTCTGCCTCCCTCCCTCTTTCAGTAATGGAAAGACAATGGTGTGAATATGTGTACAGTTTATATGCATATCTATTGCATGTTGTTTGTTTCTTCTGTTTTGCTTAGTATTATGTTATTAAAATATTTAAGCAGAAGCAAAGGAAATCTGAATTATCCCGACAGTTTCTGCTATATGTGTGGAAAGTTTACAGCAAAAGCTCAGGGGAAGAAAATATAGAGTATTACTAAATGTATGTATTCTTTGTACTTTAGCTGCAATTTGGTAATCAGGACAAAACTTGGGCTCTACACGTATACCAAATTCCTTGCACCACAAATCTGAGGGCATGGCTAACTGGGAAAATTAAAAGTATGCCTTTTACTATTCTTATGGTGTGGTGAGAGCTGCATATTTACATTAATGATTGATATTTCTGCATGAAAAAAAATATCAGGGATATGCAGCAAATACCCTAACATAACATCTGTAATAAAGCTTATTCCACATAGTGAAGACCTGCTAATACCAGATCCTCTCCCCTCCTCAAATTATGAGATAAAGGAAACGTTGATGAATATAATAAAGATTCTTATATTGTAGACTTTGCTATATTGACCACTGCAACACATTTGGACTACAAACCAGAAATGATAATATGATGCATATAATTAAGTAAGATTAGTTGATTAGTATTTAATTAATCTTACAAATCTTACTTTAATTAAGTAAGATTACTAAGATGATTATATTTAAAGAGTAAACAGAGCTCTTTGATTCTAGGTTTAAAACAGTGAAAGTTACTTGAAACTGGAACTAAACAGTACCAAAGATGTCACAAAGTATTTTCAAAATATTTGTTATGGAAGGTGTATGTGTTTCTGTAAAGATATTTTTTTTAGCATTAGTAGAGGCATTTGATGCAAGAAAGCAAGCTTATGCAGCATCAGCCAAAAAAAAAAAAAAAAAAAACAAATAAATAAATAAATAAATAAAAAATAACCACTTCCACTTCACCCCTCTGTTCGTTCGAAATACCTGTCCAGCTGAGCCTTAAACTTATTTAGGCTATCAACTTCCACGACAAGGGATGGAAGTCTATTCCAGCAACCAACCTCACTTCTATCCTACATCTGTCTTTCCTCAATTTGAATTTATGCCCTCTCAGGTGATTATTCTGAGCAAGAGGAAGAATCCCATCAGCATTGAGCATGCTCAAACCATTCAAGGCTTTATACACCTCTATCAGATCACCTCGCCGGTGTCTAGTCTCCAGACACTGTAATTTGCAAAACGTAAGCCTTTCTTCGTAAGAGCACCCCTTTGTTCCATTCACTAATCTTGTTGCCCTTCTCTGTACTCGTTCCAGCATCTCTACATCCTTCTTGAAATGAGGCCTCCAGACCTGTATACAGTACTCTAGGTGCGGTCTGACCATTGCCTTATACAAGGGAATAATCACCTCCTTATCCCTGCTAGAAAAATTCCTATATATCATCGACAATACACCATGAGCTACTCTTGCAGCCCATCTGCACTGCTCAGAAAACTTCATATCTGCCTGCACAATTACCCCCAGGTCCCTTTCATTCTCTACCACTGTCAGTGTAGTACCACAGAGTTGATACGTTGCTCTAGGGTTGCTGTTTCCCATATGTAGTACTTTACATTTGTCAATGTTAAACTTCATTTGCCACCTCTCAGCCCATCTGCTCAACCTTTCCAGATCATGTAGCATTAGCATAGTGTCAGTAGTGTCCTTGACAACCCTGCCAACCTTCGTATCGTCTGCAAACTTGGACATTCAGCTTGATATACCATCATCAATATCATTTATAAATACAGAAAACAATAATGGACCCAATACTGAACTCTGATTGACTCCACTAATAACATTAGTCCACAATGAGCAGTGTCCATTGATTACCACTCTGTCTTCTCCTCCTCAACCACCCCTTTATCCATAGCAGCAATTTGCCTCCAATGCCACACTGCTCTAATTTGTGCTGCAGTCTTCCATGTGCAACAGTATCAAAAGCCTTTCTAAGATCCAAGTATATAATATCAAAGTTATTCCCTGCATCCAGTTCTTTTGTGACTGCATCATAGTATCCAATCAAATTGGTCAGGTAAGACTTCCCCTTAACAAAACCATGCTGTGTCCGAGCTATAACCGAAGTCTTGTCTAGATGATCCTGCAGTGCTTCTTTAGCCAGTGCCTCCATTAATTTTCCAGGAACAGAAGTTAAACTAACAGTCTATAATTACTTGTGTCGCCCTTTGATCCTCCTTTGTGAATTGGGGTCAAATTTGCACATCTCCAGTCCATGGATACTTCCCCTGAGTCCAAGGAAGCTCTCATAACTATGGCTAAGGGTTTGCTTACTTCCTTTGCTGCTTCCTTTAATATAACTGGATAGATCCCACTCACCCCAGGTGCCTTTCTTGTATTTATCTTCAACAATTTCTCCTCCACTTTACTCTCAGTTATTACAAGATTCTCTAGCTTACTGCCAGAGTTGAATACACCTCTGGCTTTCCCCTCGCTAAATAACTCCTCATGTGTGAATGTCGATGCAAAATATTCATTTAGTTTGTTAGCAGGATCATCTATTACCTGAGCAGGATCATCAACAGTTGACCCATCGATATCAAGTGAACCAATCTGATTCATCCCCTTCCTTCTAGAGTTTACATAAATAAAGAACTCTTTGCTGTTTTTCTTTGCATCCCTTGCCAAAGATTTCTCGTAATCTGCCTTCGCCTGCCTAACCTCCTTTGTAACTTGGTTACAGATCAACTTGTATCTATCATAGGCTTCTGTGTCATGTGTTAATTTGTATGTATCCCATGCATTTTTCTTCTCTGCCATATGTCTCATTAGTTCATCTGACATCCACTTAGGCCTAAACCTTGAACAATATTTCTTAGTTGGTATGTAAAGCTTAGTAGCTTCCAAGATAAGTTCTTTGAATGCTTCCCATTTTGAATTTGCTGTTGGTAACATCATCAGTTGGTTCCACTGTATAGAATTTAAATACTGTCTCAGTCCATCGTAGTCGCCTTTACGAAAGCAATAACCCTTCCCTTTACCCCTAATGGTAGCTACCTCTTTGAGTAAATCCCACTTCAGCACACTGTGATCACTGCCACCTAGTGGTTCATTTACCTGCAGATTCTTAATGCATGAAGAATCACTACTGATAATCAAATCAAGAGTATTATTCCCTCTAGTTGCCTCCTGAACATGCTGATGTAGAAAACAATCATCGAATAAATCCACAAAAGCCTTTGCTAGTGTGTGAGTGACCAGCCCCCAAATTCCAGTCAATATCTGGGAAATTAAAATCCCCCATTATAAGACTCTCTGATTTACTGGCCCACTCTATTTCCCCGTACCGTTTCTTATTATACTCATCAGAGTCATTAGGCCTATAGCACACTCCTACTCTCAATTTTGATCTCCCAATGCTTATGTCACACCAAACTGACTCGACACTGCACTGTCCAGCAATGTCGACTGGCTTCACTTCCTTGGATTTTATGTATTAACTAATAGCATAACCCCTCCTCCCTTCCTATCCTGTCTATCCTTTCTGTAGACATTGTACTCCCCAAATTCCAGTTCTACATTCCTTATATCTGTGTGACACCACGTCTCTGAAATCCTCACAATATCTGCCTATGATGTTTTGAGCAATACCTCAAATTCATCAAATTTGTTTACTAAACTCCTCGCATTAGTGTACACGCAAGTATACATGCACCTGTTCTTTTTCTTAGCTACCCTAACACAACCTCTGTGTTTATTTGTACCCCAATGATTCCCAGCAGTCTCTGAAATATCCTGCATCTTATTTTCCAGGCTGCAGCTCATTCCAATAAAAGCAGTGCAAGAATCACTTTCACCTCTGCCAGTGGCTACTGTTAATCTATTAGTCCTTGTATCCCCCCCCCAAACTAGCAGTTTTCCGACCCACCTAACACTGCCTCGATAGCATCAGCAAACATTCTTGCACCCTTTCTATTTAAGTGTATCCCATCCCTGTAGAAGCAGTCTCTCCTGTTAACAAGTACAGACCAGGCTGAAAAAAATTCTAATATTAGTAGTCTTCTGAATGAACTGGACATTTAACACAATCCCAATGAATGGTGTATTGATGCCTCAAAATTAAATTTAAAAGCAGTTTTGCTGCACAATGGAAATACATGCCCATCAGTTCTTCTACATTATGCTGTTGACTTGAAAGAAACGTATAAAAGTACAGTCGGTCCTCGTATAACACGTGTTTACATTACACGAATTCGATCATACACGATTTATAAATAGGGGAACGTTATCTTATATAACACGAACCGAATTCGCTTATGCACGATTCGCCTTTGTGTTTACAAGAAATGGCAGTCGAATGCGGAATCACCCCAACTGAACGCAACACGATAGGAACGAAGAAGATTCTGAAAATGTATTTATGTGTTTTATATCAGTGAAGGGGAAACACATTTCACCATAATAACGTAAAAACCAACACAATTCCAGCTATCGGTATAATCGCAAATGCAATTAGATGGAGTTTACTACCAGTTTATAACAGATTCCACTAGCAGAAACGAAACTGGAAATTGTTTTTATTGTTTTATGGTAGTAACCCCCAGAAATGTGCTTTAGTAAAATGTGGGGTGTTAATAGTGTATCTCGGCCTTTACGGTGTTGTTTATTCAGTTGCTACCCGCGCGCAGCTTTGTTTATGTGTATCAAGCGTGCCTCCTCATTTTGTAATTGTGCTTTATTCCCTAAAAATTAGTAAAATACTTAAAAGGTGTGAAAAGGAAGCGTCCTGGTGAAGACACTGCAGATTCAGAGAAAAAAAAAAAAAGCAATATCGATAAACAAAGGCGGACTGGATCAAAAATTCTTACCCGGGAAAATTTATAGTGGCCTCATACTACGGTTTATGGCCAAAATCACACCGGGATTTCCCGTGTAAGGCTTATGGCCAGTCCGCCTCTGTCGATAGAGAAAAAAATATGAAATTATGAAACGCTTTGAGCGAAATGAAAGACCATGTGATATTGCACGTGCTACAGACCTAAATGAGGCAACGCCGAGAATTACAAAGAATGCGGAGAAAATAAAAACAACTTTCATAGCGGGAACAACTCAAAGTGTAATTAAAATCCATTAGATTAAGACACAAAGAATTGGAAGAGATGGAATGGCTGTCATCTGTTTGGATAGAAAATCAAACAAAAAACAAGTTTGCTTACGATAGAAGCAATATTTTATTACGTAATAGTCGTAATAAAATACGTAAGCATTTTATTACGACTTACGTATTATAATTTATACTTACGTATTATAAAATACGTAAGTATTTTATTACAACTATTTTATTTAAAATAATAATTTTTTTACGAATAAAATACGTATTTTATTCGTAAAAAATACCTTTTTAGTATTAAAAAATACTAAAAATACTTTGTTATAATATAATAAAAATATTTATTTTTTATTATTTATTATATTATAATAAAAATATATTGTATTTTTTATTACGTATTTTAATCGTTATAAAATACGTAAGTATTTTATAAC
Organism: Mastigoproctus giganteus; assembly: GCF_048544385.1. NCBI lineage: Eukaryota > Metazoa > Arthropoda > Arachnida > Uropygi > Thelyphonidae > Mastigoproctus > Mastigoproctus giganteus. Next base: position 84,435,073 of record NC_143585.1, read on the forward strand.
GATTAAAATTACCCGATTATTTATTGTGTTTGGTAATGTTTTGGTTCCAAATGTGTGTTCAATCTTGGGTGGTCGGCACCTAACCCCACTTTTCCCATAGGGCCTGTTGTTTATATTGCACGATTTTGCATTGCACGAGAGTTTCTAGGAACACAACTATCGTGCTATACGAGGACAGACTGTATGTCCAAAATCCTGAGCATAATAATGTACCATGATTTTGCTTGGAATGTCTGTGATGATTTTAAGGTAATTGAATTACTCACTGGTCTACAGGAAGGTTCAGAAATGCTGTTGTTTTCTATGTTTGGGGATAGTTGTGCAACAGAAAAATGTTATACGAATATTGCACAGCAGTGGGAAAAGAGGGAGGAATGTTTCCCAGGAAGAAGTAATATAAAATATGCTCCACTGGTAGAACAAATAAAAGGTTGTTCTTCCACCTTTGCATATAAAGCTTGGATTGATTAATTTTTTGTTGATTAGAATTTGGTTAAGGCTCTGTATAAAGAAGGAAGTGAATTGTGCTAAGGGAAGTGCTTCCCAATTTAAAAGATGCAAAACAGCAAGAAGATATTTTTATTGGGCTTCAAATAAAGGAACTCCTCAAATATGATTATTTGAAACAATGCTATAGGATACCAAACCAGCAGAATGGTGATCATTTAAAGTAGTTGTGCATGTATTTCTTGGAAGGAGGACAGAAAAAAATTATGCATCTCTGATGTCAACTTTACTAAAATGTTATATGTGGGCTGTCTTTGAACAATTTATTGTCTTTGAAAATTCAATTTTCTTCATTCCCATCTCAGTTTTTACTTCAAAATTTGAGAGATGTAAGTGATGAGCAGGAGGAATGCTTTCATTAGAACATATTTGCAATGGAAAAGCAGTACCAAGGGTGCTGGGATACTGCCATGATGGGTGATTACTGCTGATTTCTTAAGTGAGAAAGCAAAATAGACAGTAAGAAATACTCTGTGAGTGACAAACATTTCTAGTGGAAATAGAATGTATGTAATATATGTGTTTGTTTAAAGTATTTTAAAATGAATGAGTCATTTTTAAGATAACATGTGATATATCAAATTGGTCATTCATTAAGTATGTTCATTAAAATAATTTCGTTAAGTAAAAATTTTAGTATATACCATTGCACTTATAAACTGTACAAATTGGAGCAGTGTGACATTAAGTAAAAGTTACTGTGTTGGATAAAGGAATCCTTCAGTGGGAAAAGACAGAGTGTTATTAAGAGACACTGCTCTTTGTGGACTAATGTTATTAGTGGAATCCCAAGATTCAGTGCTGGACCATTGTTTTCTATATGTATTAATGGTATTGATGAAGGTGTATCAGGCTTAATGTCTAAAGTTGCAGATGATACAAAGGTTGGTAGATAAGCTATTGCAACAAGGTCTAGAAAATTTAGGCAGGTGGGCTGAGAAATGGCAGTTGAAGTTTAATATGGGAGCAATTGTGCAGTCAGATATGAAGTTCTCTGAGCAGTGCAGACAGGCTTCCAGGCACAGCTCATGGTGTTTTGTCAATGATATACAAGAACTTTGCTAACAAAGATAAGGGAATTATTATCTGATTATTTCATTGTACAAGGCAATGATTAGGCTGCATGTTGAGTACTGCATACAGATATGGAGGCCTTATTGGATGTAGATCTGCTGGAATGGGTGCAGAGAAAGGGAACAAAAGGTGTTCTTACCAAGAAAGACTTCAGTTTTACAAATTGCACCATCTGGAGACTAGGCACCTATGTGATCTGATTGAGGTGTTAGCTTTGAATAGATTGAGAAAGCTCAATACTGATGGAATACTTCCTCTCGCTCAGACTATACATGAATCCAAATTGAGGAAGGATGGTTGCAGGCTGGATATATAGAAATTTGCCTTTGGCCAGCAGATAGTTGATTGTTAGAATAAACTTCCATCTGTTGTAAATGTTAATAGTTTTAATAAATTCAATTCAGTTTTACAAATTGCACCATCTGGAGACTAGGCACCTATGTGATCTGATTGAGGTGTTGGCTTTGAATAGATTGAGAAAGCTCAATACTGATGGAATACTTCCTCTCGCTCAGACTATACATGAATCCAAATTGAGGAAGGACGGTTGCAGGCTGGATATATAGAAATTTGCATTTGGCCAGCAGATAGTTGATTGTTAGAATAAACTTCCATCTGTTGTAAATGTCAGTAGTTTTAATAAATTCAAGAGCTCACTAGATAAACTGTTCGAAGTAAAGTGGAAGCGTTTTTTTTTTTTTTTCTTTTGACTGATTCTGTATAAGTTTGCTTTCTTGCATCATTTACCACTACTAATACTAATGGTAATGTGACGGGACATAATTTTGGTATTTTTGGAATAACTGGATCAGTTTATTTCAGAATCTGCAACTTTTGCTCTGGGGTAAGAAATTTTTTTTGTTGCCAGTGGTGTTATTATTATTATTATTATTAGCCACATGGTGCAAGGAAACTTGAGGCTTATTCTGCACCAGCCAAAAAAAATTCCCGAGTTACCCTGAGAGAGAGAGAGAGAGAGAGAGAGAGAGAGAGAGAAAGGAAGGAAGGAATCGCCAAGAAAGAGAAGAATGGTGATATCCAGCTCAGGTCCCTGGGTGTGCCAAGCCCATACTCACCAGATGTGAGTCCCTGGGGTAAAATCTTTACTATATGCTGATATAATTTTTTTTTTGTTCTCTTTTGTGTTGTTTTTGTAACTTTAAACCTCCTTATCTGAATATTATAATTCTTTGTTTTTGGAACATGAAAATGTGCAATATTAATTTTAATCATCTATACACGTCGGAATTGCTAATTTTCAGTTTTATATTGCCATAAATAACCAATCATGCTGTACTGACTTTTTTTATTTGAGAAATTATGTAGTAGGTGGCCACTCTGAAAATAGCTGAGAATGCTGGTCTACCTTGACATTTACGTTAAAATGATAGTCTAGAGCAGCCTTTTTCAAACTATGCTCCACGGAGCCCTTGGACTCCGCCATAGTTATCTGGGGCTCTGCGAAGAAATTTTAGAATGTTAATATTTTTTTTTTTTTTCTTAAAATTATAAAATTGAATCAGAGTATACTGTGCATAAAAGTAAAAAGTAAATTTGACATTTTCTGAGGCTTCAGAAGGTTTTTTCTTTCTGATGTGAGGCTCTGCATGTCTAAAAAGTTTGGGAAGCCCTAATCTAGTGAGCTAGTTCATATTTATCAGGCTGAAGAAAGTCTCAATTTGTCATCCAGTGGTTAATTACTGTTTTTTTTTTTTTTTTTAATATTAAAAAAAAATATAATACAGACTTCTGCTATATAACATTATATGTATAGTTGTTTGTTATTTGGTTTTTAGGAGCATTAGCAACTAAAGCCATATTGCTCCGGGATATGCGGTGGTCATTCCCTGACCTTTCCGCATCCTCCGTATTTGGTGGTGACAGGCTCGAACCCCGGTCTAATCAAGAAGCGTGTGCTACGCACTGCTGCTCCTTCCCACCTGGCTACGGAGGCGCCGTCATATATATGTATAGTAAAACAAAATATCTAACTATAAAGAAAAACAAAAATTTTTAACAAAATGTTTGGAATAAAAAAAATTCATGAAAAAATGACACCTTATAAACTCACTAGTCTAGTGAAGAGTAAACATTAGTCATGTTTGAAAGGAATTTTATTCAGTACTAATTGATCTAGGACCATCTCTGTCGGAAGGCTTAAAATTATTTTAATACTCTTTTGAACTGGTTTTGGAAACCTGTTATTATAGCCTGGTTAACTGGCAAACAATTGCAAAAATGGAACCAAAACAATTTATTTTGTTGAAAATAAATACCCTACTTTATTAAAAGAAAAAAACCAAATGTTATTTAAACTATTTTGGGTCCTTAGTATTACAAATGTCTTCTGGTTAACCAACAAACCCAGCTTATAATGCATTTAAGTGGTTTCATGTATTAAGAAAAGACAATGTATATAATATATGCTTTATTATTTTAATTTCTTTGAAATTGTTTAAATATACAAATTATATTCTTTTTTTTTTTTTTTATATTATATTTATAGCTTAAGGTAAAAATTGTTCCTGAAAAAAGAAATGAATAGTAAGTAGTTCATTAATTAAATTTCTTTTTCAGTATTTGCTTGGCAAGCATATGACAAAGGGGTAGATGTACATCTTCAAGCAGAACCTACAAAAGCTCAATTATTACACCAAGAATTCCAAGTTAAAAAAGAAGAATTCAAATATTCTATGAAAGACAGTATTCTTGATGAGTATGGAGGGAAAGAACATCTGCAGGCACCACCAAAAGAGCTAATATTTGCACAAACTGTAAGTTTCAATGCAGGAACATTTATCAGTCAGTCTGTTGTTAATATTACTATTACAGCCATGCCACCATTTGTAATGTTGTTGTTATGGGAGTTTAAAGGCGCATAAGCTACTATGGCTATAATGCGATTACATTTGTAATGTAGTTGGTTAGTATTTTCTACTGTCTAAAATTGTATTTTCTCCCCCCCCCCTTTTTTTTTCCTTTTTTTTTTTTTGTAGCCCGAGTTACAGTTTTGCAATATGAGTAAGAAATTCACTGAATTATTTCTGAAAAATTTATTTGTTTTTGGTTGTGTAACATTTCACATGGTTGTATGTTTCCTTTCAGCAGGAAAGTATTTGACTGATTCTTTTTAGTTAGGCAAAAAGTAATAAGAATACAAAGTTAACATTGAGGTGTTTCTTTCAGTGAAATAGGACATTTAAACAAGAATTTGAATTATTATTATAAATTATTTTATTAACTATCGGCAGGTGATGGATGCCTCTTGCTGCACCTCGTATGGAGAGGGGGAGACTCTTTGCTGCTCATCAAACAGATTATCACCTAAACTGTAATTCACAATACCATCCAAGAAAAATATTTTATTTCTTTATTACAAATTCCACAATTATCCAATAGTGAATGCAAAAACAACTGAAATGTAGAGTCAAAGTGTGAATGCCACTAATCATTAAAAATGTTATTGTTTATACTCCAGCATGACACCAGGTCAGTAGAGTTTACAGTAAATCATCAATACAAACATTAATCGTAT